>NC_135428.1:15855051-16155051 GCF_051991245.1 Festucalex cinctus
TGTTATTACTTTAGCTAATGCAAAACACAATTGGCTAGAAACTGTGATTGTCCGGATAAAC
The DNA here is from genome assembly GCF_051991245.1 of Festucalex cinctus. NCBI lineage: Eukaryota > Metazoa > Chordata > Actinopteri > Syngnathiformes > Syngnathidae > Festucalex > Festucalex cinctus. The sequence goes on from NC_135428.1 coordinate 15,855,113, forward strand.
CGGGACATCTGGTCACCCTACATAACAGACATTCTTCTGCTCTCCAAACAAAAATTGATGCTGGTAGTACATTCTGGGTAATCCGAAAAAGTGGCAACCACAACACTGTCATACTGTCCTTTTTATTTTGTACAGTAGACCAGTGGCGTGCAAACTTTTTCATTTAATGGCCACATACAGAAAATCGTAAGGATGGAAGGGCCCCGTAATGTTAGGAAGAGAAAGTGTTTCGTCTTAAAAAAAATTGTACAAATATTGTTTTTGCATATCTACAAAAATGCTACAGTATAATAAACCAATTTATTTGTCATGGTGGCATTTATTTTTGACAACTTTCATATATTTCATACATATTTTTTTTGTGTGTCAACTGCCATTTTTAACACATGGGGGACACTGAAAAATGGATGGAGGCCGCAAATGGCCCCTGGGCTGGAGTTTGGACACCTCTGGAATAAATGAAACGAAACGAAAATAAAAATACGGTCGAAGAATAAAACAAAGATCATATTTGATGGAGAAATATATTACCTGCTGCTGTGACGAAGTTAATCTGTTGTCAGCCAGTATAATTTGCATTTTAATTTCAAATTCCTTCTGTGTAAGAGGTCTGCGGCGGTAAAACGGATAAAACGAAGTCACACTGCTGTCCAAACAACTTACAAATGACGCTGATAGCGGAACTTGCCACACCTGTATGGCAATCGGCAGTGCATTCTGGTGGGAACTCGTGACGTGACGTTCACGAACGAAACGAGTTTTTTGAACGGCTCTCGACTGTGAACGATTGGAATCGAGTCTTTGTAGAGAGTCTTTCTTCCAACACACTTTTCACTTCAGGAGGGAGCCTCATTTTAGCATGTTAGCGTCAGTTAGCTTGACAGTGGTCGTTAGCCACTGTTTACTGCACGTTTTCTGTTTTTTTTTTTTTTTTTATTGTACATAGGCACAAAGAGATATTTAAGAAAGGGATACTTGACTCATTGAGCCATTTTCAGCATCCAAAAGTTATGTCCAGTATTAATTTTGCAACATTATTTTTCATGTACAATTAATACCATAAAATACTATTTTCCCCCATTTGCTGTCAACTGAAGATGATGTAACCTGTGCTGAGGAAGTAGGTAACGACCAATCATGGCTCAGTTTGCTGACCAAACAAAACAGGTGAGGCTGCAGGTTTTCAAAACGTTCGCAGAAAAAAACAAAACAAAACAAAACTCAGGACATGGCCACATTTTATATTTTTATTAAAAGAGAATAAAGCTCACCGGATGACACCGGAGACTAAGAAAAAACAAACCTGGTCAGGAAAAAAAAAAAGATGCTCTAGATACAAACCACATATCCCTCCCTCCCTGCCCCATCTGGAAGCCCCTCGTGGTTTTGATCTGAGCTCTTCCATTTCCAACAATAATAATAATAAAAAAAAATTAAAAAAAATTGAAGTCAGAACACTGCCACTAACTATGAATTTCCACAAAAAGCATGGGAAATTGCCACTAATTGTGTTTCTTTGAGAAGGCCGAATTCGACTTGACTATGGAACTACAATGCTTGAAAAGGTTGGATGTGGGAGCGTGTCCAGGTACAAACAACAAACAAACAAACAAAGAAAACTCTCCAATGCTCCTGCTCCTTGTATCCATCCTGATGCCTAAAAAAAAAAATATCCTAAATCCTGATCCGGCTCCGGATGGGGTGACAATGAGCCCAGTCCAAACCTTCAGAATACCAGCAGAACCAAAGAGAAGGAGTTAGAAACACACCTTCGCATTGAATGGAAACACATCTACATTTTGATGTCACTTAAGAGGGTTGAGCAAACTACAAAGAAAATTAATTGGAAAATAAACAAACAAAATGGATGCAGAAGCGTATTTCTGGGTTGGTGGGGGTTGAGCATTGAGAAACAATGGGGCACCATTTTAAGTGTAAAAACATGTGAACAGCCTCACAATTAGATGTTTGTAAAGGCACAACCATCATACCATTGAGTGCCACATTTGTATCCTCCTCCTCCTCCTCCTGTTTATCCTAATTTGAACTGTTTCCTTCTCTTCTCATCCTATCCTGCTGCTCTGATCTCTACAGAGAGACACACAAGAAGATCAGCGAACATATGCTTTGACAAGCAAAAAAAAAACAAAACAAAACAAAAAACTGCAATAGCGGCGGCATTCAAGGTGCAGGGAAGTGGGAGGTGGGAAAAAAAATGAAGGAATGGTGAGTAAAATGACAGAGGGAGGAAAAAGAAAAAAAGACAGCCAGCACAGTGAAGGAAATGGGGAAAAGGGGGATGGGGGCAACAAAAAGCGCAAAAACAGCAGAGCTAATGAGAAATACATGAGCAACGTGGGGTGATCCAACTCCAAAGGTTTCTTCCCCCCGCCAATCTCGACGCGCCGCTCTCCGTCAAGTCAGCTGGTGGATTTTAGGTGCGGGAGCGAGAGCGGGAACGGGATCGAGAGCGCCGCGGGGAGTAGCGCGGCGAGGCTCGGCCGCGGCGGGTGGGCGAGTGGCTGCGGGAGCGGCTCTTGCTTCTGCTGCGGGAGCGGTCGTAGCTGGGGCTGCGGTGGCCGTCCATCTTCACGCGGATGTACGCCGTCTCGCCCTGCGCGAAACACACAAAAAGCAAATGTTTAAGAGGCGGCTGGGGCAGCGGGGTAGGACGCCTCCCCGGTGAGGTTTTGTCCCGCGGCGAGGAGGCCCCCCAGAGACGCTCGACAGTCTCCTGGCTGGCCTGGGAACACCTCAGGATTCTCCCTGGAAAATCTGGATGAAGTGGCTGAGGAGAGAGAAGTCTGGGCTTCCATGCCTATACTGCTAGGCAGTAGAAGTAGAAGACGACGAATGGACGGCTGCATTCAGTATTAATTTAGCAGCTTTTCCTGAACTCGTCTAATTCAAATCTATCCACTCAATAACAGTATCTCATTAAATAATTAAAGTGATTAATTGTAAAATAAAGAATGAATTAATTTATTATGATAACGCTATCCACTTATCAGGAGTCAACTCAGTATTGAAATAATTCTGGTCAAAGTACGTAATTTATCATAAAATGAGGGTGGAATTACATTGTTTAATTAAAAAAATGACTATTGTTGACTTTTTTTATTTAAACAAATGAACAGGGCCTTAGTCTACTCAATAAATAAATACAACAAATAAATGCATAAATAACCCTTTCCCACATTCTCTGCGCTATTACTATTTAAGTGTGGTATTCATCAAATCGTCCATTCAAAATTACAGAGTTTTTGGGCCAAAGTGGGGGGGGGGGGGGGGGGGGGGGATCAAAATGTGCAAAAGCCATTTGTAAAAATACTTTAAAAAACGTGAATACAGTCCCCGCGACCCTTGTGAGGAATGAGCGGTCAAGAAAATGGATGGATGGATGAATACAGTGACAGTCCTTCGTTTATCGCGGGCGTTACGTTTCCAAATCTACCCGCGATAATGGAAATCCACGTTAATTTTAAAATAATAAAAATTGCGCCAATTATATATGTTTTTCGTTTATTATATATGTTTTTTTTGTTTTGGTATGATTTTCACTATTATAATAAATGCCTTTTCATGCATAATATGTCCCTTTTTTTATTTACATTCATTTTCTCCATTAAAAGTTTTTTATTTTATTTATTGTAATATACAGCACAGTATTTTTTTTCTTTCATCCATTTTGTTTTTTCGTTTTGGTATGATTTTTAATTTATTAGGAATGCTTTTTCATTCATCATTTGTTTTTCATTAAAAGCATGTGTTTTTAATTTACTTTTTATACAGCACAGTATAGATTTTCTACCTCCGTAATGCAAAACTGTGCAGCGACGGGACAGACACCCTTGGAAAGGCCTCGTCGAGACGAACCCACGTATGCCCGTAATTCCCCAGTCTTGCCCCTCGTACCTCGTGGGAGCGGAACTTGCTGTTGTCCAACTTGTGCACGGCATAAGTCATGTCCTCCTTGCGCACAAACTCCACCACGCCGCTGCCGTCGCGGTTCACGTCGGCGTAGCACACATCGCCCGCCTCTCGCATGTGGTCCTTCAGGTCCTGCCAGCTCCCACTAGGAGGAAGACCTCAACAAAAACAAAACCTAAGTTAATTGACTTTTTGGGGTTTCACCAAACTGGCACGCCGAGGAAGCTGCGGCCCTACCTGACACGATCACCCTGTACTCGGAGCGCCGAGATGGAGGTCCGTATCTGCCCCTGGGGGGGCCTGCCGCGCCACCTCGGCCGCTTCGGGGGAACTCCACGCGCAGTCGGTAGCCGTCGTAGTCGTAGCCGTCACGACCGTACACGGCGTCGTCAGCGTCCCTGTCAAATTAAACAGAATTATGTTATCTACTACACATACTTTTTAAGTCAATGAGTCCAACTATCAATCTTCATAACTGGGAAGCATTTCCGTATAAAACAACCCTAAAAAAAAAACAAAAAAACAAAAACGTAGTTTAACAGTTGTCTGATACACAATTCTTGCAGCTTAATTTAAGCCATTTACACTTACTTTAATGTGGTTAATTCACTTCTTAAAACTAAGTGATGGATTTTATTTGATAAAATATCATTTGAGAAACTGAGTTGGTTTTATTAAGTTTTAAATACATAAATCATTTTTACAGCATTTCATGTCAAAGCAAGCAATTCGCAGAAAAAAAAAAAGTGTTTAGTTTACGGTCTTTGTGTAATACATTTGCCAAGTGTGGAGCTCGAGTTGAGCCATTTAAGCTTATTCAATTGTGACTTAAACACAGCTTTAAAAATGCACCTCTTAAAGAATAGTCACCCATAAAAGCAATTCCAGCCCATTAATTCTAACTTGACACGCGCGGGGAGCGTGCGTGCCGCGCTCACCTCGGGTCCTCGAACTGCACGAAGGCGAACGGCGGTCCCCCTCGTCGGTTTTTCAGGTCGATGTCGCGGATGGCGCCGTACTTGTAAAAGAGGTCTTCCACGTCCTTGGAGCGGATGTCGGGCGGCAGGTTGCCGACGTAGATGCGGCAGTCGTTGCTCCCCGCGGGTCCGCGGATAATGCCTCCGCCAGACATGCTAGTTAGCTAGCTAGCTCACAATGGATGTGGTAGCGTGGAAGTGGATGGCTAGCTAGCTAGCTAGCTACTATGCTAGCGAGCGAGGCTAACTAACTAGCGTGTTCGCTGGCTTCCCTCCGTCAGGCGAACAAGAGGCGCGGCTGCGGTTCAACTGGTCTCACCTCGCCGTTGGGAACAACGTGGGGAATAATCTCGCACGGCTTTAACGCAGTAGAATTTAAATCCCTCAGGGTATTAAAGTGGGGAAAAGAGCGAGATAATTCCCTCAATGTGCCTGCCTGTCCACTTTCCGGCCGCCAACAGCGACGTCTTCTTCGTCGGACTATATAAAGGTAGTTGGGGAAATCGCAAACAATGCCGCCTAAAGGAGAAACATGTGAACTACTCCATGAACCGTACCTCCCTTTTCCCGCCAACAATCTTCTTCGTGAGAATATTTACGCGGTATTTATTGGAATATTGAGTCCACCGCCACCGCCAGGAGAATGATGTAAATTACACGCAGCTAAATGGCAATTTAATGTCTCCCTGGTGGATTATATATTTATTTAACGAATGTAATAAAATTTAATTAAAAGGAAAAATGAATATAATAAACATCATGTCAAATGGCTATTCAAAAAATAAAATGTGAGCTGAGGGGTCCTTTTGTCCTTAAATGGATTACGTGTAAAGTATATTAACCTAATGCTCATTAATTGAATGGCGACGTTATTAACATTTTGGAAATTATTTAAAAAAATGTCCATTACTTAATAAAAATACGAAAATGTATTTTGTGCTAAATTAGATTACAACGAAAATGAAATAAAATATTTAAAAAGTGTATGTATTTATTTAATTGTGATTTTATGATTAAAATATGGAAAATATTTATTAGATTAATATTTTTTTGGTCAGAAATGAAATACATGTAAATAAAATTTATTAAAACATGAATGTATAAATTCTATTGTGAAATTGATGAATTAAAATGACATTCAAAATTAAATAAAATGGTAATTAATCAATTGGAATGTAAAACTGTTGTGTCAAAAATGAACAGATATAAAGTAAATATTAAATAAAATGTAAAATAAACATGGAAAATAATAAAGTCTCCTTTACTACATAAAAAAGTTAAATGCTTTTTTGTGCCACAATCAAATAAATATACACGTGACTATACTACAATATTTTAAAATAAGTAACCACCTGCAAAAGCCTCAATATCCCTTTTTTACTTGAAACAAACATCAGAGGAAGTCTCAACAGTACAAAAAACGATTCATGTCTTTGTTTTTCATTATTGCGGTGTAATTTGTGGCATAAACCATCAAAGAGTCATAAGACAATAACGCACGTCATAAGTCATAAGGATGTGGGACTCATAAACGGCTCCCATCCCTAAATGCTTGTTTCAGATGTCATAAAGAAAATACAATATAAAGAGCATGTTTTTCTTGCAAAGCAAAAGCAGATGTAACCTTTCAACTCTTTGGCTGAAATGCCCCAAATTCCTCCTGATGATAACAGAGAGAAAGGGGGGTGTCATGTTTTGATAAATCGGGGGTATTTGCGGAAGACATAAACATGTGTCTCCATGAAATGAGGAATCCAATCGGACTGCCAACCCCCCCTTTTAAGGCATTTCCCTTCGAAGAGAGGAAAAGAGGGAGTAGGTCCGTGAAGGGAAAGGGGGGAGTGGGGGGTAGCCCTGCAGGATGTTCTCACAGGATGCTGGAACACGCAGTCTGAGTCGAGCGGTGTGAGGAGGAAGAAGGGAAACGAGTCAGCTGAGAGGAGCGTAGGGGATTCCAGTGGTCGTGCGGTCTCCGTCGATGGTTTTGGGGGTGTCGGAAAGAGGTGTACGCACGCGAGGGGCTGAGGATGTGAAATCAACGTGGTCAGGAGGAGTCAGATAGGCTGCAAAGACGCATCGTCAGCTAGGAGTCAGGTACATGTCGGTTCTGGATTATATAACATTATGTAAAATGGAAACTGTTGTGATTTTATTGATAACTAATCACTGATACAGATCAATCACATGCCACATGTATGACAAGATATTTAGTTCTGGTCAAGATTTAAAGACTCCCACAAACAAACTTCACTTGGACTCTAGTTCTTCGGTTTTGGACAGCAGGTCTTAGTCTTGATTGGAACACAATTCCTCAAAGACCTGAGACGTCTTTGCATCCAGCTCAAAGACTACTAGACACACAATTTGATCTTAAAACTAGAAACTTCAAATCCAGAGGCTCTCACATTTTAAACCTTGACTTGGTCTTCAGTTTAGTTTCTCATAATGAGACTCAACCTAGAGGTGAGTTTAAGACTTGAGACTTGACATAGACACGAGCTTGACTTTTGATCTTAATTGAAAGAGTTGTCTTTGACTCCATTTCAGATAATTAGGACTTGAATTTTGAGAGTTTACCTCGACTCCACTGCAGGTATTCGACTTTCATAAACATGGTTTTTGCTTTGGACAAGTATTCAAATATTTGAAATCTGACAGGTACTCAAGTTTGAAGACTTGAGACTTGTCTTGGACTCCAGCTCAAAAAACTTTGTTGAAAGTTTTGAGACTAGTATTGACTCCACTTCAAAGACTTGAGACAGACTTCAGTTTAGAGTCTGGAGAAGATCGATTTGGAGCCCAGCTCATAAACGTGGTCTTTTACTTGGATATGAAGTCAAATAGTTGGTACCTGACAATTGTTCAAGCTCAAATACGTGAGACGTTCTTCATCCGTCTTCATGACATGAGACTTTTATTCGACTCCAGCTGTAAGAGATGAATTAGATTTGTGTTCAAAGTTTTGAGATTCCATTTTACAGACCTGCCTGAGACTATTTCAAGGCAGCTGAATGATGCGCACGCTGGGAAATGTGGTACTTAACATAGACGACACTGGAGGTCATCAAGCTCCAAGACTTGAGACCTGCTTGGGACTCCAGGTTACATACTTGGAACTTGGGAACTTGTGTTAGATGAGGGAGGGTTCATTTTGTTGCTTAGTCAGTGAATATTTTCCTGGTGGGAGCAGATGCTGTTTTGTGACTTGCTTGAAGCTTAGCGTTTAGTTTTTAGCACTTGATGAGCACTTTCAGTTGAATTTTGTGTCCATGTGCATCTCATGCCTTTGGGCATGGGCTGCAGAGTAATGAATGCCACATTGACAAACTAGAACCTGTTTACACCCATACTTTGTTCATTTTTCCTCTGAGTCACGTAGAGTGTATTTTGTCAAAACAAGAAAACATTTAAAGCTTGAGTTACATTACAATGCTCTTTTGGTTATTTGAAAAGTCACTGTCTTTTCTGTAGAACCAGTTTTTACAAAGAAAACCAAAACCCCCCACTTGTTGTTTGCGAGGGCATAAATAGCTCAGTCATAGGTCAGCACAGGTCTACTTCCTCTTGGCTTCCTTTGCGAGGGCCCGAACACAGCATGCATCCTGCGTCTGTGCACGCGTCCGCTGATGATGTCCTTGTCCCGCAGCAACATGGCCGCCTTGCCGCTGCTCCTCCCGCTTCTGGTTGGCTGCGTGGTGGCGGCCGTCCACCCTCCCCGCCATCGCCCTCCGTGCCACATCGTAAGTGAAAGTTACTCCCTTTTCTAGTGTTTGTTCAGGGGAAGTGCATTCCTTATAGCTTAATATAAATAAACAGGGACGGGTGGGTTTATTTGGACATGTTGCACATGGCAACAGGGGATGTGATTCCTAATCTGCTTGAGCTGTTTCATTTATTTGACTTCACTCGGGAGATATTCCTGGTGAATCACATTTGACTTTTTGGCCCAGGTTTTCCAGTATATATACCCCTTAGATTACTGACATTAGTGTAGCTAATGATGTTGTAATTGGAAATATAAGTCACCCCTGTTCCTGTTTTATGAACGCCCTAAGGTATTACTCCGAGGAGTCTTAAGTAAGTGACGAGAAGTTGAATCACACATGGGTCATAAGTGACAGAAAGGTTCATGTTGAGTGACTGAATCATGATTCGGGATGACGACGAGCTCGTAAAAATGTTTTTGGAAAAGATTTTAGTGTAGAAATGGCAAAAATCACCCTGAACGCCAAAAACTGCATGCAGGGAGCCAGGGCCACAAGTTGGAAATGGCAATGCAAAACAAAACAAAAACAAAAAAAACAGCAGGGCAGTGCCCTAAAGTGCACATTATAGAGTAGCCTTGTGTATGAAATTAGCTATATAAATGAAGTTGTCTTGTCTAAACCGAAACCTAACCTAATCCCCTAATCACAAAACTAGCTATGCTAACCCAAACATACATAAAGAAATGCTAACTCTTAATCCAAACCTAAATGTTAAACCTATCCTAAGCCTAACCAAAGCCTACTAAACCTGAACCTTAACTGCCCTAAAGTACACATTGAGTATGAAATGTGCTACATAAACGAAGTTGTCTTGCCTAAACCAAAACCTAACCTAATCCCCGAACCACAAACCTAGCCGTGCTAACCTAAACACATATAAACCAATGCTAACTCTTAATACAAACCTAAATGCTAACCCTGTAAAATGCACCCTCTGAAATATATTCTTGTTATTTTTGTTGTTATATTTTTTACCAAACTTAAGTACAAACAATTCCCTGCTATTGAAAAACTATAAATGAAAATGAATGTATACATGGAAGGAATAACCAATCAGCTAGCATGCTAACATAATCCACTTAAGGTTCTTAAATCCTTTAGGTATACCCAAGGGTTCACTGAAAAGCAGAGGACATTTTACACGGTAGGTAGTCTTTGTTTATGGCAGCGTGTAAGCAACGAGCGGCTTTTCATCAAAACCGCAAGTATGCCGAGAATCTGAAAGGCCTTAGTGAGAAATTGGAGATGGAGACAGTTTTATGGGCTGTTTTTTTGACCGGAGGGGGGTGACGGGTGCTGGTGGTGAGTGGTGGATGGTGGGGGTCCTCTGGCCATGTGTTTTCAATTATACACTAATATATATATTTTGTGCCATGGGAGAGAACGTTACCAAACAAAGAGGTACTTTCTACCTGAAAGGTAATAAAGGTACTTTCTTTTGTCGGTACTTCTGTGTGGAATTCCCCTGGTGATTTATCGGAAAGATCTTGGCTGAAGGAGGTGAGAAGCGGTGTTATTTCTCTAAACAGCAAAACAACCGATTTACCAAGAATTGAGGTTTGTATTGGACAGATGAACGGTCATAAACCTCCTCACATCACAAGCCTCGTAAATCAAAAGTACACTTTGAACAAGTTTTTGGGATTTCCTCGACGTGATCCCACCGACACGCTGTGTGTGTTTGTCTGCGCCGGCAGGTGGATACCAGCGTGGTCTGCAGTGATTTGAGCCTCACCAGCACCCCCGCCGACCTCCCGCCGGGTGTCCAAGCGCTGGACCTCTCACACAACCAGCTGCAGAATCTCAGTGGCGACACCCTCGCCGGCCACACGGGTCTGCGTCACCTGGATCTCCACTCCAACAAGATCCACTTCATCCAGCCAGGACTTTTTGAGGCCATGCATGACCTCAAAGTCCTGGATCTGTCCGGGAATCAACTCAACGTGTTTGCGATGGCCAAAATTCAAATCGGAACACTCGCAGCCGTGCAGTCTCTAGATCTTTCCAGTAACGGCTTGTACACGGGGATGTCGGACTTTTTTCTCGCCGATTCTCCTTCGCTGGTGGAGGTCTCGCTGAGCAGCAACAGCATCACCAAGATCGCCAAATATACTTTCAGTGGCGCGTCGTCCCTGAGGAGGATTAACCTCCACAACAATGTCATTTTGGAGATTGAAGACGGCGCCTTTGACTCTCTGGATGGCCTCAGTGATCTGGACTTGTCCAGGAACTCGATCGCTTGCATCATGGACTTCAATCTGAGCCGCTTGAGATCGCTGAACCTCAGCAGGAACAGTCTGGAGCTCTTCCAGAGCACCAGCTCCACCGAGCCGTATCACCTGGCCTTTCTGGATCTGAGTGAAAATAAACTGCCTCATTTCCCGCTGCTGCCCACCAACAACGTAATCCGGCATCTCGACCTGTCACGCAATCGCCTCCAGAGCGTCGACGTGGCCGAGACAAAGATGCCTGAGACAGTTTTGAAGCATCTGAGACACTTAGACTTAAGTTACAACCATCTCACGGGCTTGCCGGAGTCCTTCTTTCGCACCATGACATCGTTGGCGGTCTTGAATGTGAGCAACAACTGCGTCACTTTGTTTTCTGTCACCGACAAAGACCTCCTTCCCGCAGCCAAGACCGTCAACCTTAGCTATAACTCCCTACAGAGACTTGCCCTCAGCGAAGGCACTCTGCAGGCTTTGGAGGAGCTCTTTCTGCAAGGTAACGACCTTCGCACCCTTGCACATCAAACATTCCAGAGACTTCCAAGCCTGAACCTCCTACAGCTCCAGGAGAACAATCTACGAGTGTGCCCCTCAGAGACAAAACCAGATCAAAATCACCCAAGTTGTGTCTCGTTCTTTTCTGTTCCGAAGTTGAAGTTCCTTTACCTTTCTCAGAACAATCTGAAGAGTTTGCCTTACCGAGCATTTGCCGACACCCCTCTCAGTCTTCTGGACCTGTCTCTCAATCCCGGCATGGAGATGCACCAAGACTCCCTGGCCGGTCTGGAGCACTCGCTGGTACAGCTGCTTCTGAGGGAGAACAACATTTCCCATTTGAGCGCAGACATGTCGTCACTGAGGAGCCTGAAACTGGTCGACCTGTCCACCAACCACCTGACCAGCCTCCCCGCCTGGAACCAGGGGTTGTCCATCGAGACCCTTAACTTGCAGAACAACAGCCTGGTCACCCTGGAGCGCACCGCCATGGCGGCATTGGAACACTCGCTGAAGACGCTCTACCTGGGTGACAATCCGCTCAGCTGCTGCGGAAACCTGGACTTAGTTCGCCTGCTTCAGCACTCAGCCGTGGTGGTGCCCGACATCGAGGCTGCAACCTGCGTTCTCCACCAGGGCTCGGATCCGGTCAACATCGAGAAAGTGACTCAGGAAATGTGCAGTGGGCGAAAGAAAGCCAATTACATCATCGCCATCGTTGTTATTGTGGTCTTGGCGGCGATTGCCTCGGGACTGCTGGTGAAATTTTGCAAGTCGAGGAGGGAGAAGTACGTCCGAAGATTTAGCGCATGAAGTATCATTCACTTTGAAGAAACTGGGTTACATCTTGAGATCTGATTTTTAAAATTCGAGAGACGGTGTTGATTTCAAAGGTAAGAGTTTGCAGTCATAAATAAATAAATGAATGAATAAATAAATAAGTGAAAATGTTTCCTGAAACTGAACAGCTGAAGAAAATGAACTCCTGAGTGGAGATTTTGGACTAGCGGTTAGCTAGGCAGGACGTTAGCTTGAAAACAAAGCTAACGACAGTCATGGGAAAAACAAGTGTGTTAAATATGATGTCATAATCGGAGTCTGGCAATCGATCCTCTTGAGTCCCCATAAGTAGTTTTGCACTTTATGCTTACTTTTGTTTTTTGTGACATTTGTTTAACACTAATTATGATTTTTTATTATTATTTTTTTTTTAAGTTGAATAATTTATTTTTATATTAGCCAAGATGGACTTTTTAAAACTATTTGACTGAGCACTCGAAATAAGAACTGTGACATTGTTTTACTATGATGGAACACTTTTGTACTAAAAATGAAGGTTATTTCAAAAGATGATGTACACTCACAACATGTGTGATTAAACCTGTGAACACTTTCTTCTTTTCTTTTAGTCTGTCACTGATACAAAACAGCCTAGAATGGTCGTCGCTAATTTTAGCTGTCACGTTTGTCAAATGTTTTGCATCTAGGTCAACAAAAGTTGACGTATTTCTCACACAATTTGCACAGCCGTGCTCTTTGTTTATGGAAACTAGCATGGTTGCTAACTGATTAAGTTCATGTCGTGTAAACAGATGCAAGACTAAGCACAATGCTAGCGTCAACTGGGCTTCGTCGAAGGCGTTGCTTTATCACAGGAAAGCCGAGATTGAATCTGGTCTATTTTTAGCCATGATAAACACAATCAAAATGTCTAGACGATTTTGTTTATGTCACTCTCATAAGTGGTCGTTATCTGCTTTATTTGATCTATAGAGCAAACACACACTTGTGTTTGTTAGCAATATTAGAAATATTTGAGTGAAAATCCAGCATTGTGTTTACTGGATGGTCCAAGAAGTTTCAGAAGAGGCCCTGGGGGAGATTAATTTGAAGCAGGCCTCACTTTCTGTGTTGTCCTCTGTGACTCACGGTGACGCTCAGCAGTCCACTCAAGTCCCACTTAGATAAAACAAAAACTGTGACTACACAGGAACTCACAAACAAACGCTAATCCAGAACAACGGAGGGTCAACTGAATCAATAGGAAGTTATTATGTTGAATAATGTGTCATTCCGGAATTTTCATGGAAAAATATGCACTTGTATAAAACTACAGTATGTTTAAAGGTGTCCACGAGAGTGGCTTCAAGTCTCCACCAGATGGCGCCCGAGACGTCAGTGAGTATTTTTGGCACCGATAAAAGCAGATCAGCAACAACAACAGTGACTTGAATGACTTCAATTTCACACTGACAAGATTTTTGGCCTTCAGCACACACGCACAAACACACTTAATTGGCATTACATGGATGTCTATTCAGTACTAAACAATGGATTTAACACAACCAGGCTAATCACTTTTTTTATGAACAAGTACTGCCGAAGTAGCAATATAATAATAATTTCATTTTCCATCCATTTTCTTAACCGCTTTTCCTCACTAGGGTCGCGGGGGTGCTGGAGCCTATCCCAGCTGGTATAATAATAATTGTGGCTTTGAATTAAATTGTTTATATGGCTTCTTGCCCTGTCAACTGGGTTCGGTCCCGGAATCACACCCGCAACCCTCATGAGGACAATTGCTAGGGGGAAAAAAAAGAAATAAAAATACTTAATGGATTAATAGTTTACTTTGATATTTACTGTACTTTTGTTTGATTAGATTTGTATTTTTATTAAAATATTTTTAAATGAAGTTTGCAATTTTAAATGATGTTTAAATATTTTTTTAGTGTTATTTTATTTTTAATTTTTTAAACAAAATTATGTTTTTAGCTTTATTGAAATTATTGCTATAATTAAATGATCATTTATTTTACTTTAATAAAATACAGTATATTTATAAATAATTGCTATTTTTATTTGATATATTATTTATTATAGCATGATATATCGGAAACACAATTTATTCGACTAAATCCAATTTCATATGATCTTGTTTTTAATGTTTATTTTTTGTTTAAGTTTTATTTTTAACTGCATATTATACTATTCATATACTTGAAAAATATTACATAATATAGTATATTTATTTGCTGTACAAAAACTCTTAAAAACAAAACCATCTTATGAAGAACCTTTTAAAATAGTTCATAATCTTCTATATAGATTTTCAGCCTCATACTGAAAAAAAATGATGCACACATTTAACACAAAGTGCTGCAAAAACATCCCGTGATGATATCGAGATTATAAGCAGATGATTAATTGTGTGTAGACGCACAAAGCAGCATGTTAACTCAGCATGCGTGTGCGCACCACCCATTGAAGGTGACTTTGTCTCCCTCGCTTCCTGTGCCTCTCTTAAGAGCACACAATCTCGACAATCTGCCTCAGGAACCCATTTCCCCCCACAAAATGGTGGAAAACGATCTGTTCCAGGGTCAAACTTGTCACCATTGTAACATTTTTCAACATGACCATTGTACATAAAGAGAAAGTAAAAGTAAAATCAAGTCAAACTACTCACCCTGTGATGACATGGAGACAGGAAGAGGCGATTTGGAGGCACAACTGGAACAAACAAAAGTCTGGTGATGTTCATTTAACTGCAGAGGGCGTAACAGATGCAGTAGAGTTCTTGTTCTCTCATTGTGTCGTCACCATCTTGAAGTCCTGAATTGGTTTTGATAGCAGATCCAAGGCATTTTTTTTGTCATCAAAATGCACATGTTTGCTTACTTCTTTTCTGACATGACATTTGTTTTCAATTCCTGACCTTTTGACTCCACAAGCTTCTTCGAACAGGAAACGCCACAACTTCTGACGTCAGGCGGCCTGGATGGCGACCAAGTGCAACAAAAACAGAAACCTGCTCACATGTCCCCGGGACTATTAACTTCTTACACTTTTCTGTCTTCTTCTTCTTCTTTTTTTTTTTTTTTTTTTGGGGGGGGGGGGGGACTAAAAAAGTAAGACTGAGATATAACAATATGCTTTCAAATGGAGGTGCTAAAAATCACAATAAAAGATATAAATACAAATAAAATAAGTACAAAAATATATCTGAAAAATAAAAATCAGTGGTGTTTTTTATGGACTTAAATGTGAGGGCTAAAATTACAGTGAAAGACATAATAAAAATGAAAGAAATGAAAAGAAATATAAATTTGACATTCAACAAACTTGCTGGAGCAGGGGATTAAAAAACAAAACAACAAAACCATTGAGATACTGATCCAGATTCACACTCAGTCTAAACACATTCTGGACTAAATCTGGTTCTGCTGAAGATGATTGCTCTAAATGAACACAAAGAGAAAATCTGCTGCATTTAAGCTAATACATGCATAGAAAACAATAAAATCCTCTTATTAAAAAAAAAAAAAAAAAAAAAAAATCCAGTATTTTTTTTTCTTATAAGTGAGTGGTAAAAACACAAAGTCAAATCTAAAATAAAAAATAATTAAATTAATTACTTTTCATATGGGTTAAAAGAATACAAGAACAGAAACAATCTAAATAAATAAGAAACAAAAATAAATATGTATAAAATACAAACTTAAAAAAGGCACTGTTACCTTTTTGTTGACAAGGCGCACATCTGCAGTTTGTACATATTTTCATCAAACATTGTAGACTGACATTTGTAGTCTTACACATTTGTAAAGTTGTGTTTGGACCGAAGAAGAAGGCGATTGCAGGCATCATGGGAGTACACAGAAAGCACTGCTTTTATTGGACTGCACTGGACCAGACCGGGTGGGACACCACCAGGTAAAAGGGGTTTTGGGGGAGGAAAGAAGGGGGGGGATCAGTCATGGTTAAGGCAACACACAGAGAGCATGCAGATATACAGTCACAGAGGAAGGACATCATAATATTGCTTGTCAAATTCTCGCTCCAAACATCCAAATTGTACAAAAAGGAAGAAAATAGGCTTCTCGCGCTAAGGAAAAATACACGTTTGTTTGTTTGTTTTTTAAAGTTGTCCCTCCCTCCTACAAAGAATGTTCTAATACAAGAAAATAAATATAGCAAAAAAAGCCAGAGAAAAATAAAAAATAATTTAAAATAGCTCTTTTTCTTCTTTTCATATATGTTCAATAGTTCTCTTTGCTATTCACAAATGGCACAACATTCTTTCGAAACAAAAAGAAGACAGAAGGATAAAACCCCTGCGACATTCATATTCACGTGTTGAACGAGAGAAGCTTTTGATGCAGCAGAGGATTGATTTTCTTTCTTTCTTTTGAAGAGGAAGAGTCCGATTCTGAGCCTGATTCACACCCAGTCTAAACGCAATCTGGACTAAATCTGGTGCTGGTGAAGATGATGCTTTCAATGAAAGACAAAGAGAAACTCTGCTTGATTTAAGTCAATAAGTGCTTAGAAAACATCAAAACCCTCCTGTTATGTTCCGGGTCAAATTGACCGATTTTAAAGTTTGACAAATACAATCAAAATATAGCTTTCGCTATGAAACTTCTTCTGCTTGGCTTAAGTATTATCAACAAATACAATTTCAAATATTTGTTAATGCAATGCTTCCGTTTCTGACATTTTAGGATCATAAGACATGACTCTGGGTCAAAATGACCCAATTTAAAGGTAAAGAAATACAATTCAAAGGAAAAAGTATTTTCTAAAATTATGTCTATTGGGATTAGAAAGTCAAATAAATGCAATACATAAATTAAAAAAAAAGAGTTACAAGTATTTTGAAGCAATGTTTATTGGGACTTATTCCGTTTCTGAAACTTGAGAATCATTAAAAGTTTTAGTGGCTTGGGTCAATATGACCCACAAATCAAGCAAATCCAACTATAAAAAGTTATAGTTGGTGTTAAACAACATTTGTTGGGAATTTTTTTTCTTTCATTTTTGACACATTTGGATAATTAAAAATACTCTGGGGTCAAAATGACCCATTTTAAAATCAAGGAAATACAACAAAAATAATTAAAAGCAGCTTTTAAACAATATTTGTTGAGAATTACAGCCACTTTTGATTTTGGCCTGGGTCAAAATGACCCATTAAAAAGATCAAGCCAATACAAAAAAAATAAATAAATACAAATTTAATTTTAGTAGACACATTGGCATCATTAAATAGGCTTGGGTCAAATTGACCCATTTAAAAATCAATCAAATTAAAAAATATATATTAAAATTAGCTTTTAAATGATGTTTGTTGGAATTTTATTCATTCCGGACACCTTTGGAACATTAAATATGGCCAGGGTCAAACGGACCCATTCTAAGACTGAAACTAAAAAAATAAAATAAAAATAAAAAAGTCAAAATTTCCCCCCTCCCCCTCATTGGTTTGACGCTTATGAATAATTAAATACGCCCTGGGTCAAAATGACCCAGGAACAATATCCCTTTTCCTGAAAAACAAACGTAACAGGAGGGTTAAGTGCTGCTATAAGTGTTTAGTTGAGGTGCTCTCACACGTCAAGTTGTCTTTTTTTCTAATCAGAATCAGTCAATGGGTTTGTAAACTTGGTCCACGAGCCCCCAGGGTCCGGTTCATAAACATTCTGAGTGTACTATGACACATCATGACACCACTCTCTTCTCTGACTGGTCACAGAATGTTAACAAAAAGTGCATTTTCAAACGTTTTTTTTTTTTTTTTTTTTTAAACAACTTGGCTAAATTATGCCAGCAAATAGCCAAATACGTATTGTCCTCTTTCCTCAACAAAACAAAACAAATAAGATAACATGTATGTTTGACGACATGCTAACATGCTAAACCCAAGACGTGCCCGTTCAGTCTACTTCCTGGTCTTGGTTTTTGTGCTAGCTGCTGGCGGTATTGCTAATGTTGCTGAACTGGACCGAGGGGGGAAACCAACTGGATTGAAGCAAACTAAAAGGTGCTAGTGTAAAAGCACTCTTATTCTAAAAAACGCACGGAATTCGTTGTTTTAAAACCTGAACAATGTTGTTGATTAAAGGTAAAATGATGCAAAAGTCAAAGGCAAATGAAATTGTAATACCACTTTGTGTCTCTAGGGGGCATGAGCGAGTCGCCAACTTGAGATCGGTTGTTTGGGGAAAAAAAAAAAATCTCGTAATGGAAGTTAGCGTTTGAACCTGGGAGCGGCGTTTGTTGTGAAATGCGACTGACGACTGGGCAAAGCTGAAATTATATAATCAGAAGTGTCATCAATTCATTTATCAGTCCACGTTTTTTTTTGTTTTTTTTACCCTCTTTCACCATTGACATGTCTGTTCCACAAATAACTTTCTTTGGGTTTCAGGCTACAGTGCTACCAGTTCAATATGTTTTCATGTGGTCTGAGATTTCCGTTTTTTTGTTTGTTTGTTTTTTTGTTTTTTTAAACAAATGTCACATGACCAGAGTTCCTTGAGAGGAAAAATACGTGAAGATTAAAGAATGGAAAATAAGATCTGAATATGATCTAAACTTCAAAGCCAACAGCAAGTCCAAAGTAGCGCACGACACTTAGCTTAGCATCTACTCGACACGGGGCAAAGACCCACTTGTCTACATTTGGCTAGGAAGCTACGTTGCTAAGAAGGAGAGGGCGTGATCGCCACACTGTAAATATTATATGATAGCGGTTTGTGTACACTAAGGAGGATGCCGCAGTGGGTAGAACTCGAGTCGAACTTACCGCCTACGCCACCGCGCCGCCTCACTACTATGTACTATACGACCTTTGCCGTCTACTTGGAAGGAACACATAAAACGTCAAAGGTTGTCATTCTCATTGCTAGCAGTAACAGTATTATTAACAATAGCTTTCTCTTTGAAGGAGCGCATAGAGGAGTGCCGGGTGCGCATACGGGAGCGTCAGGAATGCACACAGGAGCTGCAGGGACGCATACGGGAGCGTCTGGAACGGATACGTGAGCTTCAGGAACACTTACGGGAGTGTCAGGAGCGCATACGGGAGTGTCAGGAGCGCATACGGGAGCGGCAGCAACGCATTCAGGATCTTCAGGAACACAATTGGAATGCATATGGGGAGCGTCCGGAGCACATACTCTATAGGTGTTCGCTTATTCAAACCCTGTTACACCAAACCTGCTTGTGTGATCAGTTCAGCATCAACGCTACGATTACATCGTATCAGATTAGCAAAATGACAAAAAAAAAAAAAAATAAAAAAAAAATACACTAAGTAAAAATCGGGTCCACGCAGCTGATTGGTCCCGGTATTACGGTCATGTGACCGCACCGAGTGCTCAGTAGTCGTCCAAACGTGGAAGTTTCTCAACATAGCTTTCTTTATATAGATATATATTTATTCATATAGATACGTTAGCAGTTGCTCGCGGAATCTTTTAATTTCTATGCAAAAAATAAAAATAAAACATTGGTCGAGTTAAGAGACATTTTTAACCATTTTTCGTAAAACCCCTGAGATAACCACAGACGTCCTTTCAGTACAAAAACAGCAAAAGTCTTTTTTTTTTTTTTTTTAAACGCACAAATTGTCGGACAAACTTTGTCGACGGGAGTTTAAGCCTCGTTGGCCTAGCCAACGTAGTCTGCTGGCTAGAGTCAATGGAACGGGAAGTCAGACGTGCTAAATGCGGCCCTCTAGAGGCTGTTAACTGGCACTGCACAATGTTGAAAACACACCCCTTTGATGGAAGTGCGTGAAAAATGGCAAATCGTTGTCCGCACATCCTTCGTTCAGGCACTCGCAAAAATGATTAAGGTGACAACATTCGCATTGATTGGGCGACGGCTGATTGGTTGGTGATTGTTTAGCTTTTGGAGGGGGGTGGGGGGGGGGGGGGGTTTGCGACAGAAGGCACAGAGTTTATTCCAGGCAAACAAATGGAATTTTGAATAAGGAAGAATATTTTTGTACGTTCTTTTTCCAAACTCCAATTGCTCTTCTATGTGAAAATGAACAACCATTTTGTTTTTTTTCCTCGTAAACCAGCCAGTGCTAATAACGCTACTAGCTCGCTAGTTGTGCTTTCCGACACCACCTGCTATTCAAAGAAGACCCTGAAACCAGCCTCGGTAAAGATATTTAGAAGAATGCCCCAAAGAATAAGACCACAAAGTCTAAAAAAAACGGACGTCTGTTTCCTATTTCCGTTCAGAACTTAGCGGTGAGACGCGAGGAGGCTAGTGGCTACATTCAAAGAATGCTCGGGGGGCACAGCTGGAGCGAGTTGGACTAGCGACAGCTAGCCTGTCTGCGGTGCGTTCAGTGTCCTTAGGACGCCATGACGCTCCGTCTCAGCAGGTCCTCGTTCCCGGAATGCAACTGCGCCAGGCGGAGCTTGCGCGCTCCGCCGGGACGCGTGTCCAAGTCGCTTTGCTCGCCGTCGGAGAAGTATCCGTCGCCGCGGAGCAAACGCTGGTCCTTTGCCTCGGACGCCGCCCCGCCACCGCCGCCCCGCCCTCGGGACTTAACCTGGCGGGACATGCGTAGCCGCGGGGACGGCACGGCGGGCGGCGGCCTCGGCGTGACGCCGTTGCTGCCCCATGGTCCGCCGTCCTCCGAGATGTGGCAAGAGTCCATTTTGGAGATGGTGGGCTGCAGGTCGGAACTCCTGGTATGGTGACGGTGCAGGTGGTGGCTGTGTAGGACCCTGGAGGAAACCCGGGACCCCTTGCGGGAGCCCTGCTTTTCCTCCGCCCCGCCGCCCGTCCACGCGGCCTTGACGGCGGACCCCGAGCCGACGGACAGGAGCGTCCGTGGCGACGGCGGCGTGGTGGTGCCGGTGGCCGGCGTGTGCCCGCGGGGGCGGGGCTTGCAGCTGCCTCGGGTTTTGCGACCCAGCTGGGGCGTCTTCCACGTGGACGCCATGGAGTTTTCCATCATCAGGTTGAGCAAGCTCTCCTCATCCTGCAGGAGCTGCGGGACAACCGGGACGTTTAGCGTCGCCGTAAAATGTGACAGCAGACTTGCCTGTGTCTTTTCTGGCATGGCTGCTTCCGACTTTTTGGTGGGTCTATTCGTGTTAGACAAGCTGACCAAATTTTAGGTTCTAAGGGAACCTGGCTTAGGGGAATTAATTGTTTTTGGTTGATTTTATGGCTTTTGAGTAAGGAGGACCAAAAATGCCTGAATAAAAAAATAAATAATAGGGGTGTCAAAATTAGTGTTTATTTTGAGTTAATTTAAAGTTCCTTTACCACCTCTATTTATTTTTTTTTAACCTGTGGATTAATGACCGCCCATTACTTGGAAAGCCTGTACTGGTGAATTCCAGTCACAACGCAGCAAAGAGGTCCATGTCAAAAAAGCAGTCTTAATAAAATAATAATGCATATATTTGTGGAGACTTGGGCCAAGTTGTATTTTGCAATTTTAAAAATGCATAGAATTTCACAAGTTACTTCATGTTAAAGATTAGATAGCTCTTAATATGAAAAATGCACTGAGCTGTCACCGTCTTACAAATGCAATTATGCCATCTAGTGGCAGAAATATGACCTCAAAACAAATCAATATCACTTTTTTTTTTTTACAGTACAGTACACGTTTGTCATTTTAACTACATTTTTATAAATTATTATGAAATTACTGTATCGATGACTAAAAGATGCAGCCATATTTCTATTAGTTTAACATTTTCCCCGCATTTGTTAACAAAAGTATGAAAACTTCATGGAAAAAAAATTTAAAAACATTTTATTATACATTTACAACAGATATAAAAATTTATGATTAATAATAATAAATAAATAAATAAAATAAATAAATTATATATATATATATATATATATATATATATATATTTGTTTTTTTTCCTTTATATTTATTTTTTTGTAATTACATTTTTGAATTATATTTTTAATGTACATTTTTATTTCCACTTATTTATTTATCTATTTATTTATTTAAATTTTGGCATTTTTGGCCCACCACATTTGAGAAGTATTTTTCAGGATCGTTCTGGACTGTTACCTGGTCGGAGAGCAGAGTGCCGCTCTTGTCCCGGTGCTGTGAAGCCAAAGCCCACTTGCTGAGCATGTCGTCGGCCGTGATCTGCACAGACTGAGCCAGCCAGCTGTCGAACAACGAGTTGTCCAAAGGGAAAGACTTGGACAAACCTACACAGACAAAACATTTCTTATTTAATAAAAAAAAAAAAAAAAAAAAAAAAAAAAAAAGGGAAAAAAAAAGTGTGGTTGAAATCATCATGAATGATGTGCCAAGTAGGACAGCAGGAGGTGCTGTTTGGGTGGCTGTGACAACCACCGAGCCTCCACACAAGTGCATGCACATAAACACATACATTTGTTTCCATGACGCAGCATGCCTCTGCAGGAGAAGCGAGGGAGACGAAAAAAAGGAGCAGGAAAGTAAACACACCGCCGTGGAAATGATGTGACGCATGATTTTTTTTTTTACACAACAGTACATGGGGACAAATCAGAAATGAATGAAAAATCGACAGAATATTATGTTTTTGTTTTGAGAGGTCCCCAAAGTCTGGTTCTTTTTCTTCCCTTTTGTGAAATTACAAGCACTCGAAAGCAAGTGCACCAACAGCCGCACAAAGTGTGGTTCTTTAAAAAAAAATGTTGAATGAGAGTTCCTGTGCCCAGGCCTGTTTGGAGCATCCAGATTTATATTTATGAGCGCTCCAGAGCAAAGTACCCAAGGCCAATAATGGTAATAATAAAAAATAATTCAGTGGTGTACCTATCTCTTTAAGCAGCGAGCCACTGTCTGACTTCCATCTCTCCTTTCTCTTGTCAGGACTACTCTTCGTCCTGCTCTCCTTCCCTGCACTCTGCTTACTCTTTCCTCCTTCCTTCTGGACTTTCTCTGCGGGGAGACACAATTGTATACTCTATGTTATATATCATAGAATTTAGTTAGTTTTTTCCTCGATGATGCAACATTATGTTAGCATTTTAGGCTAACGCTAGTCATTCTTTTTATTACCCTTGAGCAGATGCACAAGTATGGTCCTCCATAACAGAAAGCGTGATTTAAGACAAAAAAAAATAAAAATAAAGTAATTTGGTGACTACTATCAGAGTGTATGGTGCAAACAACATTGAGCCCATGCTGCTTCATCAAGTCCAAAGACATCTTTTTTTATTTTTCTCTATTGTGATAGGATGTAATCTCCCGCAACTGAATTTTGTCAATATGCTCCCCATTTTCTCGTTCTTTTAATTTCCCTAATCTGATTTTTTTCTTTTGTGTGCGTTGAACACAAAAGGGGAAGGGGTGGGGGGTGGGGGTTGTCATCTTTTGGGGTTTTCAAGGACAAGAGCGGAAGATTCTCCCCCCCACCCCACCTGCAGTTTGTAATCTGCACACACATCCAACTACATCAGCAGTGCTTTAAAACACCGTTTTACAAGCTTTTTATGTGCATTATTTAAAGCCGGAGCAAGCGGTGCGACGGTTCTCTTATCTTAGGATATATAAATCACAATTTTGAGGGCTTTCCTCTACTCAAAAATTTGCAGGCGTGTTCATCCTGGTGAAAATGTACTTTTGGTAAGGCTCACAGGGCGTGACCGCCTATAGTCGTGCCCCTGGGCTACTTTTGAAAATCCACACTCCAAAGTCGGTTTCATTTAGCAACACAACATTTGGGACTCATGTTGATCATGAGTAGAGCCACAAAAAAAAGTCTTAAGTAACCATGCTTTGAAAGTGGAAGGAGATTTGACGTTTTGGTTTGAAGATGACAATTTAGGCTCATTTTAGCCATTTCATAAAATGCTTTTTTTTTTTTTAAATAAAAAATAAAATAAAATGAAAAAAATTCAGCCCCCGAAGGCTGTTTCACTTAGCAACATGAAATTTGGTAGGCATGTCTATCACGAGTAGACCCACAAAAAATGTCTCAGGTCATGCCTAAAAACACACAAGAAGTCTGCCATTTTAGTTTGAAGATGACATTTCAGTGTCATTTTCGCCATTCCCAGCGACCGGTCATAAAATGCTTCTTCCAAAAAATAAAAAATAAAAATAAAAAAAATCAGCCTCTGACACCTGTTTCACTTAGCCACATGAAATTTGGTCGGCATGTCTATCATGAGTAAACCCACAAAAAATTCTGAGGAACTCATGCCTAAATACACACAAGAAGTCTGTCATTTTAGTTTGAAGATGACATTTTAGTCTAATTTTGGCCATTCCCAGCGGCCTTTCATAAAATGCTTCTTTAATATTACTTGGGCATGAAGCAGCCATTTTCAAGAACATTTTTGCCATTTCGTTCATGCATGACTTCCCCTGCTGACACTTTGCTTTCTTTCAAACTGTATACTCGCAGCAGCTTTAATTCTTATTATTTATGCTTGTAAGGACCTCTCACCTCTCTCTCGCTATGCGGGAGATATACGTTATGCAGAGTGATTAATGACCTCGCTTTCCAGATGCACTCAACTGCAGCATAAAGCGTGTGTATATGTGGTGTCCTACTTCGTACCTGAGCTCATTAGCTTTTCTTCCTCACTCCCTCCAGCCCCTCGCCTTACCTCCCTCCCAACCCATCTCTTATCTTTACTCGGACTGCCATCCCATAAACCTTCCCGCCCATCTTCTTCCTCATTTCGCCTGCCTTTGTCATCGTTCAACACTCACACACACACTCACGCACGCACGCACACACACATTTGTGCACGCACACGCACGCTCACCAGGCGAGAGCAGATCAGAGAGGCCAAAACTAACTGCTGTCAGCTCGTCACAGTTGGAATGTAAATGTACTGCACTTCCTGCATAACAATACTCATACTCTTGCGTATGTGTCCAAGAAAACTGTCAGATGATAGTGGCCATTTTATGTCGGGTACCACTCCAAAAATTTCAATAAGGCTCTTGTCTGGAGTTGGTGCATCTCAATGCATTAGAATATTGTAAAAAGTTCATTTATTACAGTAGGTTCCATTTAAAAAAAAGTGTAGACAGTGAAAAAGCTGTTTATTTAATAGTATTGTGATGATCATGGCTTAAGCTAAAAACTTTGCTTTGTTACTGGCGCAACAACGAAGTAAAAAATGTGAAATGAAAAAAAAAGGGGAATTAAAATGTAGGGGACTTAGAAGGCAACCCTGTGGTACACCACAAAGACAGATGCCTAAGTATGTGAAACGTATGTGCTGTTTACCTCCGGCCATGTCCTCTTCCAGTAGCTGTATCTGCAGGTGGAAGATCTTCTCCTGAAGGTCGCACAGGCTGTGCTTCATCTTCTCTCGCCGCGTCACCATGTAGCACAGGTTACGCACCTGGGAGCAGACGAATACAACATCATAAGAAAATGGGGAAATGGCAATCAGCTTGCTCTAAGAATTAGAATCGGCCCATATCCTCCTGACTACCAGGGAAAAAAATATTGTCCAATCATGTTTATTTTGATATTCCTCAATCTTTGAGAAGTAATTGGAATACTGCAAAAGAAATTTTTGAAAAAAAAAAAAAAGTTTTTATTTTTAACATTCACTGCCTTTGACAAGTATACTTGTCAATTGTATTTTTTAGAGCGGTGCTAAATGGGGGCGAATCTGAGCATGCTCCACTGTAAATATCAAACTTGGAAACAACTTTACTGATGCCAAACCACCGGTAGATGACATCATAGCCCCATTTTATAGGAAATAAACACAGTTTCAGCGTCCATGGGAGAAATGGCTGTATTTTGGCAAACCTACATTTTTCTGCTGTCAATTATAAAAGAACGTGACGGGACAAAAAGTAGGGAGTCTATTCTGTTATTTGGTAGATTCGGTTTATATATAATTATTGAATGTAATATCACGTGAGTATTGGAAATGTAAATTTTTTTTATAATGACTGGCAGTGAATGAGTTAAACTATGATGTGTCCACTACAGAGGACATTTTTTAAAATTTAAATGCTCGGCTCAAATACAGTTAAAATAATTCAAACAATACTTTAATGTGTTCTTAAAAGTCTTATAGAAAACATGCTAACAACATTTAAAGCCTAAATTTCTTCAATAAAAAGTGTTATACAGTGTTCCCTCGTTTTCCGCTGGGGTTAGGTTCCAAAAAATACCCGCAATAAATGAAATCCGCGAAGTAGTTAGCTTTATGTTTTACAATTCTTATAAATGTTTTAAGGCTCTAAAATCCCCTACCACACAATTTAGACACTTTTCTCATTGAGGCATTTACATGTTCTCACATTTCTCTCTTGTTCAAACATTGATAATGTTCAAAACTTCATAAATTTTATAAAATGGTTATATTACTGCAAAAAAATATGCAAAATTGCACTTAAAAAAAAATCTGCGATCCAGCGAGACCGCGAAAAGTGAACCGCGTTATAGCGAGGGAAGACTGTACACTTAGTATTCCTCTTCCCTAAAAAGTGCTTGCACTGAGGGAAGCCCCACCCCTACACATTTGGTATCATTGGAAAGCTCTGAATGTCCTCTATAGCACAAAAGGAGTCAACTTAATCGTATGCACTGGGTGGGAGATATTCAGGTTTAAAAAGGTCCACTACAGAGGACACATTTGAATTGCTGGTAGTCAGGAGGATATAGCCAAGGACAAGCTAGCTGAGTCGTGAAGTCGACTCGTCCACTAGTTAGCAATTTAACCCCACTAGCCCATGTAGTGTATTTTGCAGTTCTAATTTGCCTTTATTCTTTAACATTTAATATTCTGTGTAAATGCCAAAATGAGTTACTAACTTAAAACATGTACATCAGTTTGTGCTAGCGTAGCGAGTTACTTAGGCTAGTATGCTAGCTAATACGATAGATGGGTCTCAATGGACGCTCAGAAGTTTGTTTTAGCTATTCAACAGTCGTTTAGCTCATGTGTTCATGATTGTGTACATGCTAAAATGATCTATAGGTAATATAGTATATGCTTTAGCGCATTAAAGATTGCGGAACACTGCTTTAAAGTTAGCTTTGAAACTGTAGCACTTAAATGCTAAACTTGTCCATTCTGAGCTCTGGATGCCGGCCAGAACACTTGCAGCTAACGCACCAAAAACTGGACACCGGCCAGCTACATTGTACGACGCTAACGTGATTATTATGTGTCTCTGACCACATCTGTGTGTGTGTGTGTGTGTGTGTGTGTGTGTGTGTGGGTGTGTGTGTGGGTGTGTGTGTGCAGGCTGACTGTTTATCTGTTGATCTTGATTGATTGGTCTGCTCGGCCTATCTGGCCCGTTCTATCCCCGCGAGCGAGCGAGTGAGCGCGCTACGGATAAAAATAGCTTCTCAACCGGGACACAATGTGCGGAACCTGTCATTGATTAGGCTGCTAATCTGTGTGTGTGTTATTCAGCAAAACAGGATACATAACAGGGGGTGAGGGGGGCAATTGTTTGTTTACTTTTCAACTTCCTCCTCACTCATTCTCTGCATATCAAACAGTAATTTTTCGAATATTTCAGCCCCTGAAGACAGTATCAGTTAGGAACTCTAAATTTAATGGATGGCTATCATCAGCAAGCACACAAAAAAAGGCTCAAGAAGCAAACTGAAAAGCCACAGGAAGTCTGCCATTTTGTTTTGAAGTGGCCATTTTAGAAGTATTCATCTTATTCAATTGCATTTTTCGCAAAGTTTGCCTTCAAAGTTAGCTTCCCTTAGGAACATGACATTTGGCAGGCACGTCAATCCTGAGTAGATTAAAAAAACAACAAAACAAAAACTCTAGAGACCATATTGTTTCGAGGCGGCCATTTTGCCCTTTTCCATAGATCCTTCAAATGTAAATTTGTCCTCGAGAGTAATCCTGAATCTGATTGCTATGAACATTTTTTTTTTGAAAATTCAGCCCCAAAGCCAGTTTCCCATAGCCACATAACATTTGGGAGGCATGTCTATCACGAACAGACCCACCAAAAAGTCTCAGAAAGTCATGCCTAAAAACACACAAAACGTCTTTTGGTTTGAAGCTGACATTTTTGTTTCATTTTGGCAATTTCCAGGAGCCTTTCATAAAATATTTATTGAGAAAACAAAACAAAAAACAAAACAAAACAAAACAAAACAAAACAAAACAAAACAAAACAAAACAAAACAAAACAAAACAAAACAAAACAAAACAAAACAAAACAAAACAAAACAAAAAACAAAACAAAACAAAACAAAACAAAACAAAACAAAACAAAACAAAACAAAACAAAACAAAACAAAACAAAACACCATGGCCCGAAGCCAGTTTACCTTAGCAACACAAAATTTGGTAGTCATTAGGGTTGTTAAAAAAAATCGATTCGGCGATATATCGCGATACTACATCGCGCGATTCTCGAATCGATTCAATAATCGGCAGAATCGATTTTTTTTTTTTTTTTTTTTTTTTTTTTTTAGGATTCACACCTTGAGCATGGAAGAATGTTATATGAACGGCACATTAAGCCTTAATATTTTTATTTTAATGCTGTTCAAACATGAAACAGATTACAACCTCTATAAGACTGAAATTTCAGATAAATAAATAATACATTTTCATATAAATCTTACACTCTACAAGCTTACTGATTAGTATTTTCTAAATATGAATGAAAAAAAATCGCAACAATCGACTTATAAATTCGTATCGGGATTAATCGGTATCGAATCGTGACCATTCGTATCGGGATTAATCGGTATCGAATCGAATCGTGACCTGTGAATCGTGATACGAATCGAATCGTCAGGTACTAGGCAATTCACACCCCTAGTAGTCATGTCTATCACGAGTAGACCCATATAGCCTCTCAAGAAAGCATCCCCCAAAATCCACAGAAAGTCTGCCAGCTCTGGCATTTCCAAAAGGTCCTTCAAAAGCAAACTCATTCTACAGATTTTGTCCAATTGCTACCACATCTGAACCTCGCAAACGAGACAACCTTGAAACTCAACGCCAGGCCCAATCGACCATGTACGCTGGCCCCTGAACCATCTAAATATCACCGCTATTGATCTCTAATTGGCCCGCTATCACCGCACGGACAGCCGGCGTTTATACAAAGATGGAATGCTCCCAACGGAGCCAACGAGAACATCAACAAGTCATTCGTCACTTGTTGGATCAGACCTGAGTCACAAAGCCACCACGCAAAAGCCATACATAACCACTTAGACGCCCATTAAACAAACATCTGCATTGAAACGGAGTCTCAATGCAGAACACACCTCGTTGGAATTTACTCTGCTGACTTTTCAAAAGGAAAGTCAGCTGAAGGAGATTTTGTTGTTTTGTTTTCTTTTGGTGACATTTGTGCAGCAAAGTGAATTACAGTGAGTGATGCAGCGACGTGTGACAGTGCAGGCCTCCGCAAGGCTTTTATTGAAATAACAATTTGGCAGCTGACGCTGTTGTTGTGACTGGTTTATTGTTTTGTTTTGTTTTTTATCTTGTTTTGTGCCGGGAAAGAAAAGAAAGAAAAACAACGGCAATAACGGTAAATTGCTGTCCACTGTAGTGACTGATGCGCAACTTTGACATTTACTGGAGATAAAAGCAGATTTTGTATAACTGAGACACATAAACACTTTGAAGTTCAACTCTGACACGCATGTAAAAAAAAAAAAGCCTGTAAGTATCTGTCACAACTTTGGCATCACACACTTACGGGAAAACGCTCAAGGCGGCAGGTTTGACTGTGCACATTTCATTCCGTGCATGTTTACACGCGGCTGTGGCATAGCGACACGCTATCCGTGTCAAACCCGTGCACTTCCTAGCATGTGCGCAGTGACATGCGTGTGCATATGTGTCCCTCCAGCCCCCCTTTGTTTTATCAAAGCTGTGCGAATTTAGGGTTTGACTGGCCGTGAATTATTTATCTCCGCCGAGGCCGTGGAAACACACAAGCGGCAATAAATATTTATACGCAAGCCTCATATTTATTTCATTGTGGTATCAGAGGGGCAGCTAGCGGGATGGTGACAGGAAGGAGGAGGAGGGAGAAAAAAAAAAACAGGTGAAAGAAATTGATGAGGGTTACCATTACAGTACAGTGTAGACGTGCTGCAGTACAACATGTGGGAAGTAGGGCAGAGGGAAGAGAGGCTGAATAAAAGATGTTATACGCGCGCTACAGGCTCACCTTATTATCATACTACAGCTTAATGTGCCTGAGGACAGAACGAATACTAACTGGAGAATGTCATTTCTGGAGGAATATCGAGTGTGAATGCTGAAGTGCTGACACAGAATTGAACTGAATTAATTAAAAATGTTAAATTTGAGACGTAAACCCTTTTTTTTTAAACATTTTTTCTTAATCCATTCATTTGGGAACTTTGTCAATTTTGGGGATGTGGAAAATGGTTCTCAAGGTGTCCTGAATGTTGTGAATATTCTGAGAAATGCGGAAAAGTGAGTTGAATTTCTAAAAAAGACTCATTCACTTTAATGGGACTAGTTTTTTATGAAAATTGCACATTCGTGAGAAAAGTAGGACTTTGGGAAATGTGGAAATATAGTTTCCTAAGATGTTCTGAAATTTGTAACTATTTTCAAGTTGCAATGGTTTGAATGTATTAAGAAACGTAGAAGGTTTAACATGTCACAAGACCCCAAGGAATAATAATGAAATAGTAAATATAAAGAATTTTGGTGCAGATCAACATGAAAAGCGAAAGCATTCAACAACAACACTTTTTATGGTTACTATTTCATCATATGAGAGGCTGCTGACAAAATAATTACAGATCCGAAAAGCTCTCATGCAGGGCTTTAATTTGAGATTCAACTCAATGTGGTCTGGCGCCAATATTATATATTTTTTAACCTTGCTAGTGATACGATAGTAATAAGTCTAAGTGTGTTTTAATCATTTTAATGTAGTAAAAGCACATGGGAGGGGTAATATAGCGTCTGGAACAGTGTTGCATGCTGGGAGCCACGCTGATGCCAATCCAACACCCGTCTGCGGACCGCCCAGCAGCTCCACTGCACTCTTGTGAGTTGTTTCACTGTATTTGTGTATGAGAGGAGGCTGAGTCATTGCTTTTTTTTTTCCTCGTCCTCTCCCTGAACCCGAGCAAGTTACATAACAAGTTGATGGCAGACATGAAGACGCGAGATGGGCCTCACTAATACGTTTACCCACCAGAGAAATCAACTCAACTGTCGTCTGGCTTCTCTTTCCCCACTCAGTCTTCTTTCCGTGGATAAAATACATCATAAAAAAGTAGCCCTCCCCCAAGGCTTGTAAAAAGGAATGATGATCATGTCGGATACGGGGTTAGGAAATGATTGTATCCAGCTAACAGTGGCATGAATAACAACAGTAAATATCACATACATTAGCTGTGACGAGACCGACGCGAACAAGATATTGCTAGCGTTGATTTTAGCATTAGCAACAGTAATCTCCCTTTCTTGAATTGTTTTGACAGTTAGCCGGTGCGCTAGCAACACCTACAAGACTGAAGCAACGACTGTTGTCAAGCACTTGGGAGCCAAATGCCGACTTGGAGAAAAAGCTCATGGATGCTTTGAGGGACATCACGGAGCAATTTGTTACACTGGCAGCACTTCAAAGACCAGGAGTGGAAAAAGGTGGTGGTGGGGGAGGTAATCCAGGGCGACATTAGCCCCTGAGAAATTTACACACACGCACACACGGATGGTGAATGGAAGGGATTTTTCAATTTGCCAGCAAATCAGAGTTGATTGGAAACCTCTCTGGTGGCAACACACACGCACACAGAAGGGAGACACACAATGCAAGACATGCAACACTTTCATCCTGACAGATGCTCTTCAGGGCAAAAAAAAAAAAAAAAAAAGGCAAGGTGAAGGACGGAGAGAAGAAAAGACGACAAACTGAATCTTGTCACTTGTCAGGATGATGAGCGTGTGGACTTGGGACTGAGCCTTGCTTGCCTTGTACTAGCTCGTTGATAACATTAGCACTGTTTACTTTCCTATAAAAGAAGCGGGGAAAACAATTTTTTGGGAAATATAAATATCTATCAATCCTCCAAACTGCTTATTATCCTAAATATGGTAATTAATTTTAAGTTACTAAAACAAACTAGCCTCACTTGTACTAGCTTGATGCTAATGCGAGCTCCACAGGCTCACTGTAATGTTGTTCATGCAAGGCAAGGCGATCAACTGATATTATCGGTTAATTCTAGTTTATTTTTCAAAATTTTTGTTGTGAAGTTGTTCTTTAACCAGCTTCTTTTTAAATATTGAAAATGTTCATTTATTATTTAGGATCGTGATCGCTATTTCTATAAATCAACTCAAGCTAAGTTTGAATGTAAACAAGCAACTTTCGCATCTGTTGGTGAGAAACATGTACCGTACACATACAGAAAGAATGTTTCAATTCTAGGGGTAACATTGATAAAAAAATTTCTGTAAAAAATATTTTAAGGCTTATTTAGTCTCTTCTTCATCCAGTTAATCAGAGAAACTACTACTAGCCTTCCTTTTAAAAGCTTGATGCTAACATTAGTTACATTTTGCATGACGTCCTTCGCCACCTTTTCACACACGCCGAGCTGATCCACTGTGATTTATCCCTGAGCGTTGTTTACATAAGGATTTTCAACCCCTGACCGCCAAACCGCCGTCACGTCGTCTCATATTGACGGGATAAACAACGTGAAAGGCGTCGATAGCGGGCGGTGGGGAGCCCCGGGAGAGTTTCAGATCGCGAGGGCAGCGTCCAATCGATAGATTCTGACTTGCGGGCGACGTTTCCGTGATGAACCCGAGCGGAGTTAATCTTAGCGACGGCGTGAAAGGAGGCACTGGAGAGCACTTGTTGAAGTCTGGCTGCCTTCTGGGGAGCTATTGGGCACTTTATCACCATAAGAGGTAAGAAAGTGTTACAGAAAAGATCGATAAAGACTGTAAATCTCCACTTCTACACTCCTTAAGTCAACCAGCTGAGGCTATTTCGCTGCCTGTAGAAGATGCATTTTTTTCCCCTGCTGTCACTGTTCTATATAAACGGCACAGCCGCGTGCGTTCTTGCAGTCACCGCAGTTTTGGTTATTAAGATGATGAGATATGTCTGCGTGATCTACAGTTGCTTCCCACTCTAGTTGCAGCGTCCTTACAAACACAAAAAAATTATCCCGTTTTGTCGATTTCAGTCTGAAAGACACAGACGAGTAAATGTCGGTTCTACCATGACAGCAATCTTTCCGCTTTACGAGATGCATTGTTGCCTGATGAAAGTGAGTTTTTTTTCCCACCGCACTCACCCTCTCCAGGTCTTGTCGGAGGTGCGTGAAAAGCTTGAGTCGTCTGTAGAGGACATCCTGCTCCTGCTGGGCCAGGTTGTCCACCTCGTCTCGTTTGAGAGTCACCAGAGGCTGGTTGAAGTTGGCCTTCCTTTTCAGTTTCCAGAACTGGTACAGGAAGTCCACCTTAGGGAGGAATGTTTTCATAGCATTTAAAGTACTTTTAATGTTTTTTAGAGGTACCCACAAATGTTTAAACTAATACAAACAATAATCAACCCCAAAGATGTACACTAAAAGTGAACCGACAGCCATTACTTTCTGTAGAGGTAAAAAGCAGGATTCAGTAATATTTCACATTCAGCAATCTTCAGCAAAAACTAGACAGAGCTTGAAATACTTCCTGTTTTCATTCTTCTTTCAAATTTACAGTGGTAAACTATCCATTACACAATAGTGTGCCACCATCTAGTGAATGACAGTGGAATTACAGCCAAAATAAACTGGCGGCAAAACAAAATTGTTATAAAAACTGTACAAAAAAAAATAAAAAATCAGCAAAATAGAAGGACAGCAAAGCCGAAACCCATGATGGAAGGGCGTTTATTTGTATAGCAAATCCTTTCCAGCCACCTCAGAAACACAATTTATTTGTCACGCGTTTTGGATCAATAAATACAATACATAAACTGAAAGTACCTGTGTGACAGGCAGCGCCATATTCTCCGCCACCTCTCCGGGGTCCACCAGTCGGTAGAACTCGTCCTCCAGCTCTTGGAGCTTCTGCTTCCGCTGGCTCACCTTGTCCCGCTCCAACTGGTCCCGCTCGGCCCTCTCAGACACAGAGTACGGTACCGACCGGGGCTCCGGGAGCTCGGCCGTCCACTCAGGTCGGGCCACTCCGCCGCAGCTATGCTCCAGACAGAAGGACTTGAAGCGGACCTCGTCGTTCTCGGCCAGGATGGTCCTCATCTCCAGACCGTGGTCGAAGGCGCATGTCACGTGGAAGGCCACAATACACGAGGGCATCGAACACTGCCAGGATCGAAGAAGGAGCAGGAAAGAACCTCAGGGGTTTCGTCAAATCCATCAAACACAAGATGGTTGGCCAAGTTCTGACCTTGTAAGGCTGACTTAAATGTTTTGTGTTTTATAGCAAGTCAGCAAATTTCATCATTATGAAAACTTAAGTGGTTCACAATTTACCATCATCCTTATATCTACTGTCTAGTATGCTGTAGTTCAAATTTGGTAGCTATCGGACAAATAGAAATAGCAGCTATTTGTGGCCAAAATTACTCTAAAATGGCTGACTTTGTGTCTTTTAAGGCATAGCTGCTTGAGACTCTTTTGTGGGTCTAATCATGAGAGACAGGCCTCCCAAAATTCCTTTTGCTTAGACAAAAAGGCTTGAGGGGCTGATTTTTCCCAAATTTTTTCATGTTTTATTATCTATTAGACACTAAATTGTCCACTTCAAGCCACCATAACAGATTTCCTGTGTCTTTTCCAGCAGAGCTTCTTGAGACTTTTTTTGTGGGTCTATTTATGATAGACATGGCGACCAAATCTCATGTTGTTTAGATAAGCTGGTATCAGGGGCAGAATTTTCATTTTTTGTTTTTATGTTTTATGATGTATCAATCACACACTAAAATGGTGATGGAGATGTTTTCTTCTTGCTAGGGGGGCATGACAGAAAATAATTGAGAAGCACTGCTTTAAACCAACATGACAGATTTTCTGTGTCTTTTTCCAGCACGGCTTCTTGAGACATCTTTGTGCGTCTACTCAAGATTGACATCCCTACCAAGTTTCATGCTGTTATGAGAAACTGGCTGCAGGCAGTGATTTTTTTCTTCAATGAAATTGTTGTTTAATGGCAAAACAAACCCTATACTGGCTAACTCAAACCAAAATGGCTGGCTTCCTGTGTCTTTTCGATGATGGCTTCCTGAGACTTTTTTGTGGGTCTACGCATAACAGACATGCCTACCAAATTTCAAGTTTCTAAGAGAAAATGGTGTCAGGGGCTGAATTTAAAACAAAATGTTCATGCTTTATGATGAGTCAGACCCTAAAAAAGGCCACACCAAACCAACATGGCAGACTTCCTGTGTATTTTCAGTCATGGCTTCCTGAGACTTTTTTTTTTTTTTGGTACCCTCATGTCAGACATGCCTACCAAATTTGACACTGCTATAGGCAAAACGTCAGCCACCAGTACCTGTATGCATGTTCCGGTGTGCTCTCGACACAGGCTGCAGGACAGAGCCCATCGGCTGGCGGGAATGTGGGACACCTTAGTGATAGGCTCCATCTTCTCCGGACAGCCGATACTCACCTAGCACACAAACAAAACTACAATTTCTATTCCATCATAATACTGCACTGTTGTCGTTTCATTTCCCCTTGTTTGTTACTGTGCCGATCCATGACGGACGCTTGTTCAGTGCCGCGACTGATTGATCCGTCTGCTAATTGACCCAGATGTGGCACACACACATATACATACACACGCACAAATGAAGGGAAGTTATTGTACCCAGAGGCTGTAGCGTTGTTTGTGTGTCTTTCCCAGCAGGAAAACAGGAAAAACCTCATAAAAATTGCAGTGATGGAGATGCTAGAAGCTAAGCGTGTGTGTTTGTGTGCGCGTGTGCGCATTTAAGTGAGACCTCTGTTGGAATTGAAGGCTGCTACACACACACAACATTGCAGGGGGTGTATCATTTGAAAGCACAAACACACATTCTTGTAGCATCCACACAAATGGGTCAAATTCTAATAGTCAGACATGTACATTTTGTGAGGTCCTGTGTGTATTTGTGTGTAAACATTAGAGCTGGGGGAAAAATAAAAATAAAAATAGGCTAACTCGGTTAAGTCAACTACAAAAATTGGTCAACACAAAAATTCTGCCTCAAAAATACAATATTTTAAATCTGCAATGATCGAGCACAGCAACAAGCTAGGCTAACATTAGCATGTGCGTTTATTTTGATCAAGTAGTAGTAGTGGGGGGAATAAAATAATAAAAATTGGCTAACTCGGTTCAGTCGACCGCAAAAACTGGTCGACAAAAATTCTGCTTCGAAACTATAGTTAATAATTTAAATCTGCAATGATCCAGCACAGCAACAAGCTAGGATAACGTTAGCATGTGTGCTTATTTTAAGCAAGCAATGGTTAGTCGCGAGCCTCACCTCGGGTATCCATAAGGCACAACTGACGTGGACCCACTTGGTTCCACTGCGGGTGGGCTTGAGGGCGCCGCCCCGCTTGGGGCACAGCAGACATTTGGGCTGCACACCCAGGGCGCACGTCCGACAAAGCCAGTTGCCCTGCGGGACCTTCAGGATGCCGTAGCAGGCCTGGAAAACAGAGAGAGACATAGAGGTTAGACGGCTAAGCTAAAGAGGCTAGCTAAATGCTAAAGACTTCATACAGCATTTGTATGCAGTCAACAATTGTGGGCAATAAATGCTAAAGCTAACGGACCATCCGTCATTAAGATCTGTCTAAATTCAATAATGTAATCACATGAAGGCATAAATGCTACATGCTAATATAATTATGCTACTGTTAGCACTATATCTGAAATACTAATATGAGCACTAGTTGCTAGCTTTGCAGTCACGTAAACGGCTCCTTTGTCATCAAGCCAAGTAATATACTTGCGATGCTATTAGCTAAATGCTAACATTATGCTACAAAACTGAGGCTTTGGATTGCCATTCCGGACATGCTTAGCCAACAAAGCTAACAAGACTAGGCTACAAGTAAAACAATGCAGGACCTGGTGCACGCAGACGTTGCACTTGTCGCAGAAGACCATCTCGTTGCCGTCCTCGCCCTCAGGCGAGCGGCAGACGTCGCACACCACGTCCTCGTCGTACTCGATGCCCAGGCCTTCCTCCGCCTCGATGGCCTGCTGCATCTTCTCCTCACAGACGCGCTCCAGCTCCACCAGCACGCGCTCCATCGTCAGCTCGGCCAGCTCAGGCAGCGCTGAGTAGATGGGGCGGGGGTTAGCGGCTAATGTTAGTGGCTAACACTCGCTAACTTAGTCATTTTACTAGTTAACTACGTGTAGTACAATGTGGTTTTTGAATTTATCTCACATTCATCGCGGGAATTACGTTCCAGAATTTCAACGTCTAACAGAAAAATCTGCAATATAGCTGCTAACATTAGCTAGCTTGCATCTTGACAAGATATCATGTTCCCCCTCCTCAAAAAAACCTGAAAACACTCACCCATCTGCCCAAACTCTTGGTTGACAAGTTGCAGCCAAGCCACGTCCGTGTCGTCCAGGTCGTAGCAGCTGTACACTTGGCCAGAAAGAGGTCGAGGGTTCATGTCGCCCTCTTTGGAAGATCCACCTGTTGACTGAGGCAGTAACCTGGAAAAAAAAAAGGTCAACATTTCAATCACCTGCTCTAAAGTTGCAATGAGACAATACTTGTATGACAATTCATCTTTGAAGGGCTAAAATGGCTGCTTTAAACCAAAATGGCAAACTTCCTGTGTATTGACTTTCAGGGCAGAAATTTCAAAAGTCCTTGAAGTGCTGAATACTTGGAATGGCCATTTGTTTGACCTAAGAATGACAACGGTGATAAATCAAAGCGATTTCAAGAGGCGAGCTCGGAACCTAACGGTTGAAAAATGTGTCAAAGTGAGCGAACGCGGGTGGCGTGGGGTGGTGTGGGGTGGGGTGTGTGTGTGGGGGGGGTTCCTCCGGGCACTGTCTGCACTCCAGCGCTTCCAGACGCAAACGTCTCCACAGTCAACAAGAGAGCGAAATGGGGTCGGGAACTCTGCGTGACCCAGTGTGTGCCGGTAGCCCGCCAATAACATTAAAGTCATGTGACACAACAATCAAAACAGACACACAACGGGCAAATGCGCACAGTAAAGCACACACAATTCATCCAATGTTTTTGGTTCCTGTTGAAAGACAAGATATCCTCACAAATTATATTATCTTAGTTGGTCACCATTTTTTCACAAACTTCCCTTAATTTATTTACTCAAATCTTTGAAAGTATAATTAAATTGAATTTTTCAGAGCATAATATTTATACATTAAGTAAGTGTGTTATTAGGTGCACTTTCTTCTGTTTTTGTTTTTTGAATGTAATAAATTATACGGAGCCCATACTACATGTTTGCAAGAATTTCTACAAAATAGAGTTTCTATTGGGAGAGGATTGCTTTGGAAGGGTCTCTGAAAACAGTTGAAAATGGCAGATTCAAACCAAAATGGTAGACTCTGAGTGATTTTGGTCTTATCGTCTGGAGACTTTTTTGTGGGTCTCCTCATATGCTAGACATGCCTACCAAATTTCCATCCATCCATTTTCTTGACCGCTTAGTCCTCACAAGGGTTGCGGGGGGTGTTGGAGCCTATCCCAGCTGGCTTTGGGCAGTAGGCGTGGCACACCCTGAACTGGTCGCCAGCCAATCGCAAGGCACACAGAGACAAACAACCATCCACGCACACAAGCACACCAAGGGACAATTCGGAGCGCCAATTAACCTGCCATGCATGTCTTTGGAATGTGGGAGGAGACCAGAGTACCCAGAGAAGACCCACGCGGGCACGGGGAGAACATGCAAACTCCACCCAGGAAGGCCGGAGCCTGGACTCGAACCCGCGTCCTCCATACGTTGCTAAATGAAACTGGCTTTGGTACTGTCCAAAATTAGGCTAAAAGGGAGCTTTGAACCAAAACAGCTCCTCGTTACTTTTTTGTGTGGGTTTACTCATGATACACACGTGTAACCAAATTTCAAGTTGCTAAATAAAACGGTAATAAAAAGAGGCTAAAATGTCTGTTTTCAACCAAAATGGCTGATTTTGTGTCTTTTCAGTTACGGATTCTTGAGACTTTCTTGTGTGTCAACTCATGATTGACGTATCTACCAAATTTCATGTTGCTAAATAAAACAGTTTCTTTCACAAAAGGCGATTGAAATGGTCATAAAAAGAGGCTAAAATGGCTGTTTTCAACCAAAATGGCTGACTTCGAGTCTTTTCAGTTACGGCTTCTTGAGACTTTTTTGTGTCTACTCATGATAGATGTGTCCACCGAATTTCAATGTTGCTAAGCGAAATGGTCTTCTCGGGTTGAATTTTGAAAAGAAAAGAAAAATAAATAAATAAATAAAACATTTTTTTTTCTTTTCTGTTCTGACTACTCTGTAATAAACTTTTTTTGTAATGATTTTCTACTAACAGAAAATCAATCGGACCAGTGAGCGATGTCGGTCGTATTAAAATGTTATTTTACAGCTTCTTTTATTATCTACAGTAAACAGACTGCTCTGATCTATTTTAGTTTGGGATTATAATTAAATAACACAGCAAATGGATACCTCACTATGGGCACGCGCACACGCACGGTCTGTTACGTAACGTGCAAAGCAGCTTGAGTGTCTTATTTCACCAGTGTGTTATTGAAGTGTGTGTTGTGTGCTTTTGTGTTCTTTTATAAGACATTTAAGAGCGCCATGTCGACTAGAAATGTGAGGCTTCCAATTCAATCTGTCACTTTCATTGCTTCCATGACTCACCTCCTACATAATCATCACCAAGGCCACACTTTTACATGCACACACAGACACACGCGTACACAATGCATTACATAATAATAATAATAATAAGAAGAAACAGTTCCGTTTATTTCTATTGTGCAAGGTGGCATCTGTGATGAATAATAGCAGAGGAGCCATTGCATTAACTACAGGGATATGACACATACAGTTTGGATTATTGTGATTTTGTGGATTATTTGTTTGTCGGTGCTTTTCTATCAGTTATCATGAAACACTGGCAAAAGGGAACGACAAGATTATTTTTGTAATAGTCATCTTGTGATAGAGCACATTTAGTTTTATTATGCTTGATTCAGAATGAATTGACCCTTTTATAGATTATTTCTAGTCGTCACGTTTGTTTCTATTGTGCAAGGTTATCATCAATCACAGGTGAAAGGGAGTGACGACAATTATATGATAGTCGACTGTGATAGGGTGCATTTATTTATGCCTGATTGAGCATGAATTGACCCTTTAATGGACTGTTTTTAGCTGTGTTTATTTCTAGTGTGCAAGGTGATAGTTGCCATGAACAACCAGTGTGGGGCGTCATTGCATCAATTCTATGATCGTATGTTAGGCACAGGAGCATTTAGCCGTGACTGCCTGGGTGTAAATTGGCCCTTTTATGGATTATTTGTAGTCGTCAGATTTATTTCTATTGTGCAAGGTGGCTGCAGTTATCATGAATAACAAGTGAAACGGAGTGACGACATGAATTATAGTCAACTGTGATAGAGTGCATTTAACCGTGCCTGATTAAGCATGAATTGACCCTTTCATGGATTGTTTTTAGTTGTTTATTTCTAGTGTGCAAGGTGGCAGTTGGCATGAACAACCAGCGAGGGGCGTCATTGCATTAATTCTATGATCGTATGTTAGGCACAAGAGCATTTATTAGCCGTGATTGACTAAGCGTGAATTGGCCCTTTTATGGATTATTTCTAGTTGTCATATGTATTTCTATTGTGCAAGGTGGCTGCAGTTATCATGAATAACGAGTGAAGGGGAGTGACGGCATTAATTATATGATAGTCTACTGTGATAGAGTGCATTTACTCATTCCTGATTGACCATAAACTGACCCTTTCATGGATTGTTTTTAGTTGTTTATTTCTAGTGTGCAAGGTGGCAGTTGGCATGAACAACCAGCGAGGGGCGTCATTGCATTAATTCTATGATCGTATGTTAGGCACAAGAGCATTTATTAGACGTGACTGACTAAGCGTGAATTGGCCCTTTTATGGATTATTTCTAGTTGTCATATGTATTTCTATTGTGCAAGGTGGCTGCAGTTATCATGAATAACGAGTGAAGGGGAGTGACGACATTAATTATATGATAGTCTACTGTGATAGAGTGCATTTACTCATTCCTGATTGACCATAAACTGACCCTTTCATGGATTGTTTTTAGTTGTTTATTTCTAGTGTGCAAGGTGGCAGTTGCCATGAACAACCAGAGAGGGGCGTCATTGCACTAATTCTATGATCGTATGTTAAGCACAAGAGCATTTATTAGACGTGACTGACTGAGCATGATTTGGCTCTTTTATGAATTATTTCTAGTCGTAATATTTATTTCTATTGTGCAAGGTGGCAGCGAGCAAGATCACTTTAACTTCTTTATAAAACAATCATCTTCTGTCAACTTCCACGTACTGACATAGGAGATGGTTTTTTCCTGCGTGGGCTGAGCTGGTCTCACCCTCAGGATGATTTCGACACACACACGAGCTCCTGAAGAGTGTTGAAGTTTCAGATTTTAAAAATAAAATACAAAAAGGTTGTGTATGCAACAGCGGGAAAAATGTGCAACAAGCTTTGAATGAATGACATTATGGAGTTAAGAGTGTCAAGTGATGGATGTTGGACTGATGAAATTAAGGGTAAAAAAAAAAGAAGGAAATTTTACACCTTCAGCAAAGAAGAAGCCACAAAAAGCTCTTTTATGTGCTCTTATTAATTTATGGCTTCATTAAAAGTGCAGTGCAGACGCACACTGAAGCAAATAACAAGCTTGCGCATCAGCAAATTACACAGTGAGAAAAAAAATGTATGGGAAGGAAGAAAGCGAGCAATGAGAGGATGCCTCCGCCAGATGCAGACGCGGCTTCAGAGGAAAGACTTGCACAGAAATTAGGGGGCAAAAAAGAAACTGAAAAAAATTGCCACACTGAGAACGACAGCAAGATAACTATTTTTTTTGTCATTTTTGCAGAAGTTATTTAAAACTTTATGTTTGCAAAAAAAAAAAAATCTGGGAGATTTATATATTTATTAGTGCTGTCAAACGATTAAAATTTTTAATCTGATTAATCACACTTTTAAATTTTGATTAATCACGATTAATCAGCTAAATTACTCGCGTATTTGCGCAATATAAAATAAATACAAAATACCGTAATATTTTGACATTAATGCATTTTATTATCTGAATGTCATTTGCAAACATTAATTAAATGCATGTACGCAATTCCATGCATGCGTGTATTGCTCAAAACGTAACAGCATCATAACAATTGGGTGCAATTCAGCAATTAATTAAACGCAAATTACTTTTGTTTTATCTAAAGTCCCGTTGGGGTGTTTTTGAAAGCGAAATTTACCACCGAGCACACCAACTGGAGTCACCCCGCTCATTTTGGAACAACAGGCGTAGGAAATGCCGTGCATTGACCTCATCACTGACCTGCGCAGCCTTCAATGTAACCATCCACGGTTACGTTCAAGGCTCAAGTGCGGTCCAAAAAAAATAGTGCGATTAATCTGCGTTAATATGTGATTAATTTAACCTTTTTCTGTGATTAATTAATCTATTAACGCTTTAACTTTGACAGCCCTAATATTTAAATTGTTGGAAATGTGAGTTAGCACAGTGTTGCACTGATACCATAACAGCAATTTTCTCTTTTTCCATCTAAATAATAATAATAATAATAATAATAATAATAATATCACTTCGCTTATGGAAAATTACTCAATAAACCCCCCACCCCCCTCGTTAAACCTTGACTTTATTTTCACAAAATTACCGCAATCATTTTGTGAGACTTTAATCTCTTTATTCTTCTTAATCCTTTCCCACAGTGTCATTCATAAAAAAGACAAAAGACAACAATAAAATTGCAGATGACAGAAATATGTCATGTTTGCGCTGGAAAATAATTGATTAACATCTGAATGCATGTGTGCATGTGTAATAATGTCATTCTTGGAATACCTCTCTGCCACAGCCTGGCTGAGAAAACTGTGATTCCCCTTTCTTTTCCATAATCCCCTCTTTATACCCAAACCTTTCACACCACCACACTCTGCCACTGCGTGTGTGTGATTTTGTGCACGTGCGTGTGCGTGTGCGTGCCAACAGACCTCACCATCCTCTGCTCCCACACAAGCATGCAGCCTCAAGCAGGCTAAAGGTTGTAAGAGACATACTGTACATTCATCATGTGAGCGGTTAAAGCATGATGCAGCAAAATGGAAATATACAGTAGTAAACTTGCAGTATTTTTGGGGCCACATGGGGGCGGTAGGGAACAAGTGCAGTGGTTTGAGTTCAACGTTCACTTAACATCAAGGAGCACATTTATTTATTTATTTATTTTAACATTACATCCATTCTCTGAGCTTCTTGTCGTCACGTGGGTCGCGGGCATGCATACTAAACCCCCCCACTCTCCCGCACCCCCGCCATATTACAGTACCGTAATTCAAATATTCTGTTTCATAAAATTATGAATTTCCGCTCTTGTAATATTACAAGTCCTGGATTGGCTAGCAACCAGGTCAGGGTTTACCCCGCCTATGCCTGAAGCCAGCTGGGATGGGCTCCAGCACCTCCGCAACCCTTGTGAGGAGTAAGTGGTTCAGAAAATGGATGGATGGATAATATTACAAGTTTGTGCTCGTAAAAATCATGAATTTTCTATCTCTGGCTCTGTAAAATTACAGCTACTGATTCAGAAACATTAGACTTTTATTACAACTTAATTCTCACATTTTTGGACTATTTTCTTGCAATATAAGTAATATAATTTTTTTTTTTCTGATTTTAACATTATGTTAGTTTTTTTTTTTTTTTTAAGACAATTTTCCTGTAATACTACGACTTTAGTTCCTTTCGCTTGTTTTACAACTACTTTATTTTGGAAAAATGCTGACTTTTTTTTTTTTTTTTTTTTTTTTTTTTTTAAAATATATTTTCCCATAG
Source organism: Festucalex cinctus (assembly GCF_051991245.1). NCBI lineage: Eukaryota > Metazoa > Chordata > Actinopteri > Syngnathiformes > Syngnathidae > Festucalex > Festucalex cinctus. The sequence goes on from NC_135428.1 coordinate 15,899,386, forward strand.
TTGTGCAATTGCCACTCCCCCCGGATAATTCCATTAAAAACTGTATTCCATAATATTAAGAGTAAACTTTTTTGAAACCACATCTTGTTTCTCATATTATGCCAATTTTTCCTTGACTGTGACGGCTATTTTCTTGTATTACAACAACTGATTGTTTTTCTAAGTATTACATTTTAATTTTTAAAATGACTATAGTCATATTATGACTATTTTCATAAAACTACCAATTTTTTTCTCTCTTAATATTACAAGATGAATATTCCGACTGAAGTGCGGTCATATTTGAATTTATAGTGAGCTGCCATTTTGTGTGCTTGAGATGCCAGCACAGTGAGCTTGTTGTCATGGATATGAGTGTGACTTATTCACACCGCTACTGTAGAGGAGCTGCAGCCTGCGCAAATAATGTTTGACAAAAGGGTGAGGAGGGAAACTGAAAAGGGGGGGAGGGAGAATGCGGGCACCATTTGGACAAACAAGGCCGGCGGGAATGTTTTCATTCATATTTTTCGCTCGGCTAATCCAGGAATGAGACGCAGTGGGAGGAGCGGGCTACGGCGCTGCGGCGTCCAAAGACACAGCAAAAGGACAGGATCATGTAGCAGAGAGGGCAACCGAGTGGAGATTGTGGAGCGTGAAGGTCAGAACCTGGAAAGCAACAGGGTGAGACTAAGCTAGCATAGCCAGGAGGAGACTGAGGGCCACTGGAGGAAGGTGCAAACAAGGGCCACTGGAGGAAGGTGCAAACAAGCAACAAAATAAGCTAACATATCCAAGGGGAGATTGAGGGCAGCTGCTGCCAAGTGGAGACAGAGGAGTATAACTACAGTTTTAAGCTAACATAACTGAATGAGGACTAAGAGCTACTCCAGCAAAATGGAGACTGAGGTAGAAGAGTGACACATGAGGAGCTAAGTCACAACTACAGAGTAAGCTAACGCATCCAAAGAGGAGAATAAGGGCCACTGCACACAAGTGGAAGAAACTATGGAGTATAATCATTAAGATAAAGTATGCTAGCCTGTTTTATAATTTCTATTACATTGTGTTACAAGAGAGATGGAGAGCCCACAATTCCAGGTACACAGACACACACTTCCTGGTCGGGATGATGTCACCACATCTGCGAGCGTGTGTGTAAATTGCTTTTATGGCCCCCTATGGGAAGCGAATGAGTCATGCTGTTGTTCCAGGAAGCAATACAATATGTATGTGTAGAATATCAAGCATAGATGCAATGACGCACGCGTTAGCAAACACTTGAACGCATACGCCCATCACCTCAATGCAAACATGTTGAACATTGCTAACATTAGCGCCTAGCATTCGGGAAACTAACAAGGCACGTTTGTCTGTTAGAAAGAGAGAAATTCGCACAGTCACACATGCACAGTTAGGAGGAGGATGCTAACTTTGTTGTTGGCATTTTTTAGCATTAGCATTCAAAGGCTACATAAAGAAGTAAATGCCTAAAACAGGGTAAGATAACATATCTGAAGGCAGACTGAAAGCCACAGCAATAAAGTGGAGATGGTGGAGTGGAGTATAGTAATGAAATGTCCAGAGCTAAGCTAATGTAGCCAAGGCTAATACAAGCAAAGGGAGACAAGTGGAGACTGAGAGCTATCTGCAGATCGCGGAATTGGTTGCCCCAAATCAAAATAGCAGACTTCCTGTATGTTTTGGGGCATGACTTCTTGAGACTTTTTGGTAGGTCTACTCATGATAGACAAGCCCACCAAATTTCATGCTGCTATGAAAAGGGGCTGAATTTTCAAAAAGATTTAACGTTTTATTGCAAGTCAGATCCTCAAATGACCACTTTGAACCAAAATGGCAGACTTCCTGTGGTTTTTGAGACTTTCTTTTTGTGGGTCACCGTCTACTCAATAAATAAGCCGAACCAAATTTCATGTTGCCAAGTTAAAGTGGCTTCTGGTACGAACATTTTCGAAACAGTTTAATGATGCATCATGAAACTTTGCTCATTCCTGAAATTTTAGTGTTACCCTTCTATCTTGTACCAATTTAGTGGCAGTCAGTCAGACAAAATTTCCTGAACCCCAGCAAACTCACGCTTCAAACCAAAACTTTAGACTTCCTGTGAATGTGCGTGATTTTGTGCATATTTGTACAATTCTTCATATGTTCTGCTGCAGATCTTGTTGTATTTGCTTAAATGTCAGCCGGATGTGGTAAGAAGAACCACCAAGGGGCTGGGGGGTGTATCAAAAGCATGAAAAAAAAACCAAAACATTTCTGGCCACACGATGTATTCAACTACCCACAATGCAACAGTCGCTCTCCATCAAGTGACAGGCGGGTTTGTCTCAGAAGAATCCGTGGCTTCCCTCAGGGCTGCTGACTCGGCGAACATCCCCCAAAGATGAAAAAAAAAAAGCCCCAGCTAATAACCTTTAGCGAGCTTTGATTCTTTTCCTTTTGATGCCAGGCGCTGTTTTAAAAGGACGCTTGTGGAAAATGTGTTTGGTAGTCAGGCCCAGGGGAGAGTAGAATGTTTGCATAGTTTACAATGATCTCATGACAGTTGTCCTTTGAGCTAAACAAAAAAAAAAAAAAAAAATCAGCTTAACTGCAATGTTAGTTTCTTTTCAAACTTTTCAACCCTACGCTTGAAAAACAGTTGGGTTAAAAATAACCCATTTTCAGTAAATGGACCAATCCACTACTTGGGTCAATTTCACCCAACTTTTTGGGTTGTTTCACATAAAACCACCCATACAATTGAATAATTTTGTATAAAAATAGCCCATAAAATTGGTTCATTTTGTACAAAATAACCCATATAAATTGGGTGATTTAGTATATAACAAGTTCCAACCCATAAAATTGGGTCATTTTGCATACAACAACCAATAAAATTGGGTTATTTTGTGTATAACCAACCATAAAATCAGGTCATTTTGCCTACAGCAACCAATAAAATTGGGTCCTTTTGTAAAACACAACCCATATAAATTGTGTCTTTTCGTACAAAACAACCCAGAAAGTTGGGCCAAACTGAGCCAGGAAGTGGATCGGTCCATTTTTGACCCAAATTGGGTTATTTTGACAAAACTGTTAAGAGTGTGGCTTGCCACATTTGTTGTGGAACAGCCTTTCCCAAACCTTTAAAACCACGCACCCTCTTCGAAACCCACCGTCAGTGACGTGACGCCGCACCCCTATCCCCGGCATGTCTTCAGACAAAACAAACATTAAAGCCTCTTGTCGCTGCCTGGTTTTCCGTCGCACCCGTTCGAGACTCACAAGAAGCTGGCCCCGGCAATGAGAATCGAATTTTGTTGCCAACATGTTATTAGCTGGATGGTGATGTGCTCACAAAAAGCACACTGCCAGCTGGTGGCTGCGGTCATCTTTGGCTCTCCATGACCACACTTGGACTTGAACGCGGCGGAGCTCACGTTGGCCAAAAGTAAACAAATCTAAGTGGAAGTATCCTCGCCAACATACATTTAATCCACCCATCTATCTGCCATCAATCAGTATTAGCTTCCTGTTTTACTAACGTGTCTGTTATGTACTGGGGTTGGGTCCCAAAAACGCAGACACAAATAAGATTTTAACTATTTATTCACACCGAGAGGCGTGGAACAAACTTGAGTAGACGAGAAACAACGAGAGTTGCACAGAGGAACAGAGGTAATAATCCGACAAAAACACACACTTCTCAGACAGCTTATATAGACAGTGAATTGATCTGATTGGTTGTGGCTAGACATGTGGGTAACAGGACTGACATGGAATTATCTGATTGGCTTTTGACTAGATAAAGAGATTAAAGATTCTTGACATCACATAGCTTCTGACATCACATAGTGTATTACCAGTTGAAACTAGATGCTGTTACATCAGTTCAAATCAGACACTTGACCGTACAATCATGACCCGAACATAAACCTGGCCCCAAATAACACACAGGCAAAACACAGTCATGACAGTACACCCCCCCCCCCAAACAAAGGAGGCCTCCTGGCGGACCCCTAGGTTTAAACATAACCCTTACATGACCCTAGTCATGACAGTAAGCATAACCCTTGCATGACCCTAGTCATGACAGTGTCAAAGATAGATGAAAAAACTTATTTTGGATGCGAGCGATCAAAGACTAATTCGTTAATCCCCTCAAAGATCTTCTGCCGCCTGCCGTTAAACGAACTCATCTGGGGCAGAAGACATTGCCCTTCTCTCATTGGACGACATCCAACCAATCAAGCCGGCCAGTTGGAGCGTTCCGACGAGCTGGCTGGCCGACCTCGATGGAATGACAAGCGGAGCTGGATGCGTAGATGCCGTTGGCGTCCAAAAAGAGTGAGTCAGACTCCCAGCTAAACCCGTTCACCTTATTTTCTTGGACAGAACCAAACCCAAACAACTTGGAGATGAGTCAGCAGTTTTGGAGACGGATGAAGCTCGATCAGGTGTCACTTGTCCAACAATCATTTGGCACGGCGCTGCGGTTTTCGGGAACGACTTCCTTCTGACCTGATAAATGAATGTGCTTTTCCCTAAAATGATGTCGGGAGGAAAACAAGGCAATTCCCGCCTGGTTCACGACCTCGCCGCTGCGGTTTTGGCGGTCCTCTTTTGTGGTCTTCTGCGAACCGGGATGGATCCATCCTTAATTTTTTAGAGATGATAGCCACCCGCGAATGTGCGGCATTCTTTCCTCCCCGCTTCAAAGTGAAAGCAAAAACCACGAGTGGAAGACGCTGGGGCCGTGAACCCGTCAACGTTTTATGGCCGTCAGAGTTCGGCACGTGATTACACAGCAAGCCAGAGGCTAAATCAGAAACTGGAAGTCCTGGAAAAGCTTCTTTGTATCAGGACAGGAAGTGGCTCATGACATATGGGGACTGCAACGCTCTACTGTGGGTCAAAGTTCAACTTGGCCACAGGAAATAGCTCAGTTGGGAGAGCCTTAGACTGAAGATCTAAAGGTCCCTGGTTCGATCCCGGGTTTCGGCACACAACTTAAGGCTTGTGCTTTTGATGGTTAGTCAACCTGTAAATCATGTCACAAACGACTTTGCGCAATTGCAATTTATAAACTTGTCAAAAAAATAAATCTTGTAAAATTGCTTTCAGTGTTGCTACTCTATACTTGTAAAATTACATCTTTGTCGTAAAAATACGAAATGATTGTGACAATATGACCACTTTTTTTTATTGTAAATGTACATAAAAAAATTCACATTACCACTTGTTACATCATCATCATCGTTATTATTATTGTTATTATTATTATTATTATTATGAAATGTCAACATCTCTTTCATTCCCATTTTATACTTATGACTTTTTTACTTTTAATATTATTAATTTATCACTTCATTCATACAATGTATATTTCCAATGTTACATATTTTCATAAAATTATGAATTTACTCTCATGAAATCATGATTGTTTTCCCTTCATAATATTGAAGATCGACTCTCATAAAATCATCATTTTACGGTCTTAAAATGAAGAGATATTTTTTTTTTCTTTTCTCGCAACATTTCCACTTAATTCTTAAAAATATCAAACTTTTTTCTTTCCAATGCAATTCATAAAATAACTTATTCTTGTAATAGAATTCAACTCTCATTAAAGCCCCAATTTATTGTCATAAAATAAGAATTTTTCTCACAAAATGTGTTTTTTTCTTCTTTGTAATATTAGAAACCAACTCTTATTAAATCACAATTTTATATTATTAAAATTAATACAATTTTTGAATAAAATTGACATTTAAAATATTTTATTCTTACAAAATTGCACCTCCCCCTTATAGTATTACCAATTTATTCTCATTCTTATTTTATTATGACTTTTTCCACTTAGTAATTTTAAATACTGTTAAAATTTTATGTGAAGACATTTGTTAAATTACAGATTTTTTTTCTCGTAAGATTGAAAATTTACTCTCACAATATTACTTTAATCTCCCGATATTACCACTTTATTCTTGTAAAATTACAAATGTATTGTGACAATATTTTACTTTTTGCATAATGCTACAAATACATTCTCATAATACAGTACAAACATTTAATCTAGTAAAATTATGATGTTTCCCCATCTAAATATGACATTCATTTTGATATTACAATTGGTAAAATTACATTATTCACATGCTAAATTATAAACAAGATAACATCTTAAATATCTGCTTCGACTTACATGACAGTCAAGTATAGCAAAAAAAACAATATATATATATATATATATATATATATATATATATATATATATATATATATATATATATATATATATATATATATATATATATATATATATATATGTATGTATTACTAAGTTTTAAGACTTCCTGTACAGCAAATAAAACTTTTTTATTGATGACAGATCCAAATCTAATTGGCGTGAAAACGTTGCGTTTATGACTCAAAAGCAAACACGAGACATGGAAACTATGTTGACGCCAACAGTTCATGTGAATGCTGCCGTGTCTCATCTTTCTACGACATGATAAAGATCTGGAAAAAAAAAACAACAACTCAGTTTCATCTTTGGGGGATTTCCAGGCGTTGTTGTTGTGGGGCAAATTAGCAAATGATGCTGGAAAAGACGGCAGCTGTGTCCGTTCCTGAAGGCATCGTCACTCATTTCTACTCTTTCATTTTGACTTGATGTTCCCTTCTGACCTTTTGGTTTTACAAGCAAATGATTGAAGCAAACATGTAATCGGGGAGCTTGCAAGACAGATTACAATGGCAATAAATAAATACTATTTTTGATGAGATGAATTTTCAAACCTTGCGTAAACTAAACTAAACTAAACTAAAATAGCATCGATTTTGTGGTGATTACTAATAATTAGCTGTTCGACTTGAACATTTTAACATTATAAATAAAACGTAAAAAATGTCTCAGAACTGATGTCAAATCTGAACCTTTTCGTCATAATATATTACTATATAAACCATAATTATGAAGAAGAAAAACGAAAGAAAAACAAAAAAAGTATACATTGTAAAATATACAAGCTAAAAGAAGAGCAAATGAAAGCTTAACTCCAGGTCAAAGCTTCTCTTTTTTTTCCCCCTCCATTGCTTTCACTGTAGTCGAGCCTCAGGCGCAGACATATTTTCCTCCTCCTAGTTTTTTTTTTCTTGCGATGAATAATGACATCATCACTAAAAATTGTTGGAGTGGAGAAGAAGAAGGGAAAAAAAGGAAGGAGCTGCGGGCGCGTCTGGCTTCTACAAAACATTTGTCTTCCTCTTCCATTTTTTTTTCCTCTCTCAGCCTTCACTCTTCATTCCCAGATTAAAAGTTGCAGGCAAGATGCATATTGCAACAATAAATACAGAATAAAATGGGGGGGGGGGGGGGGGGGGGGTTAAAAAATTTACATTAATAAAGTGAGACTAAATTTGTAAAATTATGAGGAAATAACGTAAATAAAGTTATAATTTTAACTCATTGACTCCCAGCCATTTCACCTGTCGCTACTGGCTGTTTTACTGGATTTTGACTGAGTCCCACATAATATTGTGTTCTATTGCTCTTCTTTCATCAAGAAAAAAAAAAAAAAGAAAAAAAAAAAGCATAAAGCATATTTGTATCTGTTTCTGTTTTGCAGCAATTCGCATTAGACTATATCTAAGTTTCATCATTATTTACATTCCTGTTGAATACACTGTCAAAAAGAGCTTGTTGCAACATGGCCCTGGCTGATCTCTTATACTCTGCTGCCACCTGCTGGCCGTTTTTTTGTCACAACTACCATTGCTTTAAGCCACCTCTTCATGTCAGAAGCTGCATCAAAGCCTTCTGCATGCTCTTGCAAAAAAATAAAATCAAATAAAACAGAATTATAACTACGTCTTTGGGAGTGAGGGACAAAGTATTAAAAAACATTTGCACGTTTTTGGGTTTGAATGAGTTAAAAGAATAAAGAGGCTCCTGATTGGCTACAACAGACTTACGGTTAACAGTTATAGCGCCACCTGCTGCTGCGGCATGCTGACGACATGCGCACGGCTGAGTGACGATTTTTAAGAGGAAAAGACGGAGAGACAACCGCTGAATAACAGACAAAAAAAAAAAAAATGAGCCTGCGTCCATTCACGCTGCGTTGTTTGTGTTTTCTGGGCGTCGTCCATTCCAAGCTGTCATCAAAAGGTTCGCCTTCATTCACGCTCGCTTATCTGGACCATGTGTCTTTTTTGCTTTGACAAGCTGCTTCTTCCGTCGCTGCCTTCGGGCGCACATCCATCTGCTCGCTCACGTGTGTGCGTGTGAGTGAGATATGAGCCCATTCGCCAGTGTAAACACTCAGCAAGACACATTTATCTCTTCCCGAGTTCGCCCCATAAATGATCGACCGTGATGACGTCTCGTCATCTATTGACGTCGTCTTCCGCCCCGTACTGATTTTTTCTTCTCAGGGATCAAATGCATAAAAAATAAATATATGAAAATATCCTGGCTCGGAAAAGAAGCAGGAAGTTAGCCATTTTGGTTCAAAGTGATGTTCGATGACCCACCGTAAAACACGAAAAAATTTTGACAACTCAGCCCTTAAGACCAGTTTCATATAGTAGGCCTAAGATGAAATTTGGAAGGAATGCCTATCATGAATAGACCCACAAAAACGTCTCAAGAAGCCATGCTCAAAAACACACAGGAAGGCAGCCATATTGGTTTGAAGAGGCCATTTTACCAAACTTTGATGATGCCCCTTAAAACACCTAACATTTTTAAAGATTCAGCTCTCAAAGCCAGTTTCACTTAACACAAAACTTGGTAGGATTGTCTATTATGAGTAGACCAACAAAAAAGTCTTAAGAATCCATGCCCAGAAAGACACAGGAAGTCAGCCATTTTGGTTTGAAGAGGCCATTTTACCAAACTTTGATGACTCCGCATGAAACACAAAACATTTTTGAAAATTCAGCTCCCAAAGCCAATTTCACTTATCAACACAAAACTTGGTAGGATTATCAATCATGAGTAGACCAACAAAAAAGCCTCAAGAAGCCATGCAAAGTAAGGCACAGGAAGTCAGCCATTTTGGTTTGAAGAGGCCATTTTTACCAAACTTTGATGACTCCCCAAGAAACACGAAACATTTTTGAAAATTCAGCTCCCAAAGTTAGTTTCACTTATCAACACAAAACTTGGTAGGGTTGTCTATTATCAGTTGACCAACAAAAAAAGTCTTAAGAATCCATGCTCAGGAAGACACAGGAAGTCAGCCATTTTGATTTGAAGAGGCATTTTTAGCTAACTTTGATGACTCCCCTTAAAACGTAACGTTTTTGAAAATTCAGTCCCCAACGCGAGTTTCACTTATCAACACAAAACTTGGTGGGATTATCAATCATGAGTAGACCAACAAAAAAGGCTCAAGAAGCCATGCCCAGGAAGACACAGCAAGTCAGACATTTTGGTTTGAAGAGGCCATTTTAGGACAATTTCTGGCCTTTTCCAGTGATATTTGAAAGATTAAATCCCACAGATTTTGCCTGATTTTTACCAAATTGGAAGCGTATACTAGACAGTTAGACAACGCTAAGTTGTGAAAATTTGACTTTTGATCATTACGTGTGGGTGGAGCATGGCAGCGACGTTTGATGATTTGCCATGAAACAGAAAACTCATTCCCTAGCACTTTCATGTACCATATTGCATTGGTCTTACCTGACCACAGGCTGCGGGATGGCCTCCAGGTTGGCGGGCACTTGCACTCCTTTCTCCCACTCTTGCCTCCAAGGGTCCGACAGCACGTAAAAGTCCTCCGGGCCCAGCTGCGCAGAGTCGGGAAGCTTCATGGCCGTGATGAAATCGGTGCGAAACACCTGAAACAAACGCACGGGAAGCGTGTTATTTCCCAGGTTTTTATATTAAGTGGGCCCACTTTCAAATGCAACGTTCCAACTATGCAGGTGACATAAACTGACGGGCCAATTTTTCTCTGTTTTTTGAAAAGCTAACTAAATATTCAAGGCCAAGGTATTATAAAACTGTCAAATGTGCAGCCTGTAATTCATATCTTTATTGGGACCAAGAGTGACCTATTTTATTCAATAGATATTTTATTAATTGGTCATTTGATCTAATCAGGATTTTATTTTGCCAAATATTGGCAAAAATCCTTATCAGTCACACAGTAATAGCTTTTGCATTCAACTAAACAAGCCAAGCTACGAGATGATTATTTCGGTTTGCATACTTTGTGACATTTTTGGCTTGGCGATGCGTCGTGAGATTTGTGCTGAACAAAGTTAAAAAATATTGCAGCTAGCAATACAAGTCCTGCAAGCTTCCAAACTGAAGCACGATACTCATTCCTACTTTTCATGATGTAATCATTGCTCATCCGACCACAAACACATGAAGCCACCAATGAAACTAAAACTGCAACAAGACAAACATAACACAAACAACTTCTGCATTTCTCACTCTGTCTGTGTGTGCGTGTGCGTGCGCGTACCCGTGTGTGACATTTAAAACCGGGAAGTCCACTCTCACATTGATGTTAATGAGCGCGACACATGATACTCACACATGGTAACACACCCACAAACACGCATACAAACATGCACAAACACACACTTTATATGCATGCATGTGTGTGTGTCCTACTTGCACACCCGCGCTGACTTTACACTGCTGAGTCACTTTCCCACAAAGGACAGTGACAAAGTGCTCTAAGTGCTTTTAAAGGCCAGCTGACAACACACACGCGCGCGGATGCACACACACATTGTCACATCACTTTAATAGTGGAAAAACAACAACTTTGACATACGGCACATTGGGTAATTCATTTTAATGTCCGTCTGCGGCACTGAGGCACTGCTGTTTTTGGATCCATATGTCCTTGCCAGTAGGGGGCGCCTGATAATGGCATCAATCAGGCATTTGATTCGTATTGACTGTGTAGTCGCTTACTGTTTTATGGTCATATTTGCCATTCTGTTCGAAACATCCATCCAACCATTTTCTGAACCACTTGCTCCTCACAAGGGTCGTGGGGGGTGCTGGAGCCTATCCTAGCCGGCTTCGGGCAGTAGGCAGGGTACACCCTGGACTGGTTGCCAGCCAATCGCAGGGCACACAGAGACAAACAACCATCCACACTCACGAACACACCTAGGGACAATTCAGAGCGCCCAATTAACCTGCCATGCATGTCTTAGGAATGTGGACGGAGACCGGAGTACCCGGAGAAGACAACACATGCATAAGAACGTAAAAATATTTGTCGCAAGTTAATGTGGGCTAGGTTTACATTTGGTAGCAATCAGACAATATTTCTTGGAGGAATTTGTTGTCAAACGACCCCCTGCAAATTGAGCTTAAAATGGCCTCTTCAAACCAAAATGGCTGACTTCCTGTGTCTTTGGGAGCATGGGTTCTTTAGATGTTTTTTGTGGGTCTACTTGTGACATAATTGCCTACCAAATTTCATGTCAGTCAAATTGGGTTCAGGGGCAGAATTTTCAAAACCTTCCAGGAGGTTTTCCAGAGCCAATTTAGGGAGTTTAAATCAATTTTCCCCAGGATGAAGGCACCTGGCAAAATCTTCTTAAGCTTGATTGGGGAGGATGTTAAAGCATCACCATTGTCATGGCGACCCAACGCAACGTCACAGCAGATGTCGCCACTCAGACGGAGGAGGCTAATTTTAGCACGGGGAGCTTGGAAGGCCCACAGGAGGTGTGAGTGTATGTGATGGAAAAAAATGATATTAATCACCACTATTCAAAAGCACAGCGCGGTGCCATGTGGGTTTTTATTTGACTTTTTTTTTTTTTGGCCCACATAGTCTTATAACCCTAATTTGAAACCCTAAATTTCAACACAAACCCTGACTTGACTTGACTTGACTTTGGGTGTCTGGGCTGTACAGTACATGGAATTTGTTAAATTGACAAAAAAATAAAAAATAAAGTAAAATAAAAAATAAAAAAAAGTCATGCCACTGGATTGTCACGAAAAAAAATGTTTTCTCGTCTCCTTTCAACATGAGCGAAAAGAGTCACACTCAAGATGGCGGCTGGTCCTTTGAGTTCTTTCCCCCCCGGGACGGAAAATCGTGAGACGTAAAAGCTGTCAATGGACATAAAAAGATGCCACAGAAGCGTGAATGGGATTTCCTCCTTGGGACGGCAAATGTCACATCCTGCCACTGGCACGAGCTCGTTAGCGACGCAGACAGACGCATTCAAAGAAACGCAAAGAAAGGAAGAAAGAGAGAGAAGGGGGGGGGAAAAAGACAGCAGATGTGCTGCAAGCTCAAGTGGGAAAAAGTCAAGTCAAGTGTTCACAAATGGATGCTGCACCTGTGATGATGTGCTATTCATTGGGGTGCACATTAGCATTAATGCTGTACCAGGTTTCAAATCCTAATTTTATAAACCAAACCCAAGATTGAAATCCTAATTTGACTTCCTATCGTAAAACCCTAACCCGAATTGGATTTTCCCCCAAAGCCCAAACATAACCCAAAACCATACTTGAACCCCTAATATGAAACCCAAATTATAAACTTGGACCCAGATTTGAATCCATCCATCCATCCATTTTCTTGACCGCTTATTCCTCACAAGGGTCGCGGGGGCTGCTGGCGCCTATCTCAGCTGGCTCTGGGCAGTAGGCGGGGGACACCCTGGACTGGTTGCCAACCAATCGCAGGGCACACAGAGACGAACAACCATCCACACTCACACGCACACCTAGGGACAATTCAGAGCGCCCAATTAACCTGCCATGCATGTCTTTGGAATGTGGGAGGAGACCGGAGTACCCGGAGAAGACCCACGCGGGCACGGGGAGAACATGCAAACTCCACCCAGGAAGGTCCGAGCCTGGACTCGAACCGGAGACCTCAGAACTGGGAAGCGGACGTGCTAACCACTCGACTACCGTGCCGCCCCCAGATTTGAATCCCTAACCTAATATCCTACTTCTAAACTCCAACTTGAAACATAATCGCTGTCTTTAATCACTACTTATCTTAAAAACCTAAATCGTAAAAACACTACTACAAAAACCTAATCCTTGTTTGAAATCCTAAACCAAAGCTAAAACACCTAATTTGAAACCCTATTTTGAATTCCTATCGCAGGCATGAACCCTTTCTCCAAACCGTAGCCCAAGCTTGAAAGTCAAATTTAAAAATTCTAATCTTATCTTGAAAGCCTTAACATGAAGCAAATGCCCTTGAATACCGACTTTGAAACCCTAACCTTCGCTCAAGATTCTAACTAATTAAACCCCCTACTCCCTGTTTGAAACACTGAAGTACACTGAAACCATAATCCATGGTTCAAACACTAATAGAAAATCCAGAATTGACAGCATAACGGGAAACCCTAATCTAAAACCCCAACACCGGTTGCAAACCCTATTTGGGGAAAGCTGGGCTCCCAGGTGTGAAGGCTGCGTGACGGCATGAATATGAAGTGAGTAGAGTACGAGCGTAAGAGTGAGTGTGAGGCAACAAACGCGCTCTAAAAACCGACAAAGAAAAAAGTGGGTCACTGACAAGCCAGAGAATGAAGGAGACTTGAGAGACCCCTCCTTCTTCTCCTCTCACTTCTTGAGAGCGTGGCGTAAATAGACAAACGTGCTAACAAATGTCTGCGAGGAAGAAGATGTTGACCCACTTACGGAAAGCAGCGCTTTAAAAACAAAAATCAACATATACATCATTAATGCGAGGGGGTTTCAAAACACGCTGGCATCGGAACATTTTCAAGACATCACCAACACTAGCTGATACATAACTGGAATGAATACATGACATGTAATATCAAATTTTTCCTTTTTTTTTTTTTTTTTTTTAAGGGAACATAATCTGTTCCAGAATGCTGGCCAACAAATACTCCGGTGGATACAGACATAATAATCTTCTTGACCTTCTTTAAAGAATTCTGAGTTCTGATCTCCAGCTGACAATTTGATTCACTTTTGCAACTATTTACAGTACAGACTATTAACTGTCAGAAAGGCAGAAACATGCTATCAAAAACTACTTAGCTCTTAAATACTGTATTCAGAAAGCTAACTGACTATTAATAAGAAGTAACTTTAACAAACTATTTAGCGCACCAATTCGCTGTCTAATTAACTACTTAGCTAGCTAACTAGCTTGTAGCTATATAAGTAAACAATTACCTTACTAATTCATTCACAAATTAACTATTTCACTATTTAGCAGCATAAACAATCACTTGGCTAACTAAGTAACTAATTGACAAAGTAGCTAGCTACTTAGAAAGCTAATTAATGCTTAGCTACAAGCTAACTATGTGACTAAATGCTCGGTTAGCTAGATAACTACTTATCAGCTTAGCTAGCTAACTTATTAATTACTTAGCTAGATAGATAGCTAACAGACTAATTAACTACTTAGCTGACTGCCTAGCTAACTACATAAGTGCTCCAGTGAATCTTAACTAATGTCTAGCTAAGTCATAAACAAGCTAGAAATTTGGCTAAACTGTTCATTTTGTTTCATATGAGTTTCGATTTGTGTGAGGCTGTTTATGTTTGTGTGTGTTGACATGTCTACAGGCCAACGTGTGTACTACACGACAGCTATACAGATGTTTTACAACACCCCCCCACACACACACACACACCCCACACACACACACACATTCCTGTTGCTGTGATCATCAGGTCATCATAGTGTTGCACAGTTGTTTCTACCAGACCATAATGAGCTAGAACAGCTGTTAGCCAGCTAGCGGACATGCGCACACACACATTAAGCAATAATGCATACGCCGTTCTTGGCGTATTACTAATCACACAGGACGGTGCAGATGTTTTGTATGATAAACAAATTTGCATTGTCAATAACAAGAAATAAAAGTTTCCACAAGCACCTGTTGCTAAACAGATGTATTGTTTAGCCAATAATAATAATAATAATAATAATAATAATAATAATAATAAGACTCTAGTTTGAAACCCTAACCCTGTCTTGAAACCATACTCAAAACACTAGCTCAGGTTTGAAACCATACTTTGAAATGCTAACCCAGATTTGAAACCCTAAGTGGAACGTGAATGTAGGCTTGAAACCTTCACTAGAGACCCTAACCCAGACTTGAAATCAGAATTTGAAACACTCACCCAAGCACCTTGAAACCTTAGCTCTGAAGTGAAAGCCAGACCCTGTCTTGAAATCCTAATTTGAATCCCTACCTCTGACTTGAAATCTTAATTTGAAACCACAGTTCTTGTTTCAAAACACTAACCCAGACTTGAAGCCCTATCAAAACCGGACTTGAAACCCTAATTTGAATACCTATCCCAGTCTTGAACTCATCACCGAAATTTGTCTGCTTTAAAACGCTAACCATTGCTTGAAACCCTAAATAAAAACTCACATTTTTCTATGAAATCTTTACCCAGACTAACCATAGTCCCAATTTGAAACACAAACTCTTATTTGAAATGCAAATTTAAACCCTAACCCAGATTTGAAACCTCAATTCTCCTTTGAAACCCTAATGCAGTCTTAAAACCTCAACTATGTCTTAAAACCCTAATTTGAACCTGCACTTTGTCTTGAAACCCTAATTGTCTTGAAACATTAACTCCAGTTTGAAACCCGAACCCAGACGTAAAACCTTTGAAGACACTCGTGCGTAGCAATAGTCCACCAGGAACAAATGTGTGTTTTGGGAAGATTTTGTTTCCATATTGACTCGCACCTTGCATCAAATACTCTTGTGTGTCCGGGGGCTATGTAGTTGCCATGTTTTGACAAGTGTCAACGGTTCCCGGCGGGCTACAAGCAAGCAGGCACATTTCCCCCAAGACTAGCTTGAATGAATGAAGCCACTTTAAATGAACACACACAGGAAGTTGTTGTGCAGTCTCAAGATGCACACATTATTTTTATTTTTTTTAACGTTGCCAGTAAAGCGTCGGCCGCAAGAAGCGAACTGTGACTTCCCGTATGCGTCCCGAACGCTCTCCATCAAAGCGGCGAGGTGGTCGGCCTTCGAGGAAAAAAACACCGGTGGAGGATGAGCAATAAATAGACACGCAGATCTCTATTTAACTTGCGCGCGTGCGTGCGCGTGTGTAATGACAGGCTGTCGACTGTTTTGAGTCCCACAAAGGAACGGAGAAGGACAATCCTGATGCATTCAAAGCTGTGTACCAATACTTTTGTCCACATCATGGCTAGTTGAAACCCTACTTGTAAGTCTGAGCTCCGGCTCCAAACCCTGCCACCATAATCCTTGTATGAAATCATAACTTGAAAGCCTAGAAAGGATGTTTAAAACCCTAACCCAGTCTTGATACGCTAACCTTGATACCCTAACCCTGGTTTGAGTTGTTTGAAACCACATTTTCAAAAGCTAATCGATATTTAAAACCCTAACCTGGTCTTGAAACCCTAATTCAGAAATGTAACATTAACTCATTTGCTCCCAAAAACATATAAATACATTCGATTTTAAATATTTTACGTGTCCCAAAGATGTAGTGCTGTCAAACGATTACAATTTTTAATCTGATTAATCACGATTAATCAGCTAAATTACTTGCGTAATATTAAATACAAAATACCGTAATATTTTGACATTAATGCATTTTATTATCTGAATGTCATTTGCAAACATTGATTAAATGCATGCGTGTATTGCTCAAAACATAGCATCATATCAATTGGGTGCAATTCATCAGTTATATTGCAAAGAACATGCTAAATACTGACGGAAACTTGGTAACAGCATCATATCAACTGGGTTCAATTCAGCAATTATTAATTAATTAAATGCAAATTACTTTTGTTTTATCTAAAGTCCCGTTGAGGTGTTTTTTTTTTAAAGTGAAATTTACCACCGAGCACACCGACTGGAGTCATCTCGCGGGCCAGATGAAACCCCTTTGTGGGCCCGATCCGGCCCGCGGGCCTTATGTTTGACACCCCTGTGCTAGAGCATACAGAAGGATTTGATGCAGCCTCTCTACTGTATAGAACGGTTGAAGCAATAGTAGGTATTACAAAAACGGCCAGCAGGTGGCAGAAGAGTATAATAGATCAACCAGGGCATGATGAAAACATGCTGATTTCCCCACAATTCTAATCAGATTCGTGAATAATGATTAAACTTAGCTATATTCGAATGCTAATTGCTCCAAAACGGAAATCAATAGAAATATACTTTTTTTTCCTGATGAAAGAAGAGACTTTGATCTTTCTTTTGGTAGGTTCCATGTTTTAATAGCACTAGAACACAATATTCTGAAGGCTTTGCCAAATCAGTCAAAATCCAGTAAAACAGCCGGGAGAGAAGGGAGTTGTTCAGTGAAAATGGCTGCGAGTGAATGAGTTAAATGTTTTTAATAATGTTAGCTTATCACCCTAACACTATCTTAAAAGCCTAAATAGAACCATAACATTGGCTAACAATGCTAATTTGAAACCCTAATCCATTTTTAAACCCTACTGTGAAATTTCAACCCTGTTTTGAAATCCTAATTTCCATCCCGAAACCAAAATATTTCCAAAAAAAACATTTATAACGATCTCACATCAAAGACGATTAGCACTTAGCATAGCTTAGCATAACAACAGCTAATTGCTTTCAGCACAAGCCCAAGTTTATTTTGGTCAAGCGGGAGGAATCTGCAAGCCACTGAGCGTCCTTCGCAGCGACCATTTTTTTCCGCTCCATGCTCTAGGGTAGTTATTTGAGAGTCCTCGGGGACCGCTCACGGCGACCACTCAAGGCGACCACTCGTGCAACCTGCCACTTTGTCCGACCGCACCGTGCCGGCAGGAGTTGGAGCAGCGTCGGAAGACAAATGTATTGACTTTGGACACGGCAGCACGGTCCACTTGAACACACGTTATTGTGTGCTTACAAACCTAATTTGAAATACTAACCCAGGCTTGAAACCCGAATCGGAAACTCTAACCCATCCTTGAAACCTTAACCCTGGCATGAAACCCTAACCTTTGTTTGGAGCCCTAACATAGGAGTAGAACGATCATAACTTGAACCCTAGCCCATATGAAAATGTGTGACCTGATGGTCATAACTGGTTTCAACTGGATAAGTGTGCCAGAGTGCAGATAGAAAGGAAGACGCTGGGATTGTGCGCTGGTTGTCCCTCACCTCTGAATGCTTCTTGTGCTGATGTCGTACCCACGTGATGCTGGTACCTGCGTTCTTGGACCACGAGGTCACCTGACCTGCAAGGATCACAACAACAACAACAACAACAAAAAACATCAAATCACATACGAGCTGATGCCAAGAATAAGGGCTAATGTGCTCGTTCTTGGACTACATCACAAACAGATGAGCTCAAATGCTCGACAGCAAGATTCAAGCTTCAAGATTATAAAAAGGCATTTGTTCACAAAAAAAAACAAAAAAAACACTGGCTGAGCATCCTATAAAGCCAAAGATGTAAGACAGGAAGTATTATCCTACCATAATAAATGCTGTAAGACAGAGCTAAACCAGTCACAGAAAGTCCAAACCAAACACCTTTAACTGGCTGAGAGTCCAGAGTTGGCGGCATTGGAGTAAAAACACAAAGTAGAAACCTACCAAAATAAAATCTGTAACCGCGTTTACAGAATATATCCAAGTCAAAGTTCTTTGCTCACAAAAACCTGCTAACTGAGTTCTCTATCAAGTCAACAGCAATAGAGTGAAAACCGGAAGTATCAACCTACCAAAATAAAAGCTGCACTAGCGCTAAAAACAGTCACAGAAAATGAAATCTGTCTTGTTTGTTTACAAACAGCGACTGGCTGAGAGTACGATGGAGTCAACTGTAATGAAGTAATCTACAATAAAACCTGTAGCATGAAAAAAAAAGCTATTGGATGAGCTGATGGAGTAAAAACAGGAAGTAGCAACTTACCAAAATAAAATCCCTAACAGCTTTTAACCCGTAAGCAAATATCCAAATCAAACTTTGTTCAAATTACTCTTTGCTCACAAAAAGCTGTTCGCTAAGCATCATATCAAGCCAACAGCAGCAAAAAAACAGGAAATAGCAACAAAACAAAATAAAATCTGTACAGTGATAGCTCTCAACCAGTTAGCAAATCAAAGACAAAGTCTCTCTGTTTACAAAAAAAGCTCGCGGCTGAGATTCGCAGTCACGTATGCTAGCTAACCTATCGGCAGCTAGCACGCAACGCTAACGTCGCAGTCGACATGTTACTTACTTTGCTAATTCCTGTCAAAAACTGTGCAAACGCGAGAAACATCAAAGGGGATTCTAAATCAATGTTTGTTCACAAAAAGCGACTTGGAAATTGACGTGTAATTGCCTCTGCGTATGTGTGCGTGGATATAAGTCTGTTCAGACTTCACAAGTATAACTCGGGTGTTTGCAGCAATGGAGGAAAATATGTTGAGTGGGTGGTAGCGCACGCACACACAGGCTGCTAATGATCACCCACACGCACGCTGCCTCCATTAAAGTCAGTGTCTCGTCCTTTCAGTCGCACAATCCAGTTGGAATTAAACCTCCACTCGGAAATGCTGTCAAATGTGTGTACATTGTACATCATGGAGTGCATGTGTAGTGAAGGAGGGCAAAAGCACAACTTTGTGCGTGCAGGTGATAATTGTCGTTCTTGAGCACCATCACAACACAGCTGTCGTCAAGATGTTTGTGCAGTAAAAAAAAAAAAAAATACAAAATTTAGCGTGTGAGTGTTCACTAAAAAAAGTGCACGTTTAAAAAAATCTATGTTTAAATAAACACATGCTAAACGTATAAACAGTTGCATGTTTAATGAAAAATTATCGTAAAAAGTCAAAATATGTTTAAATGAAAGCAACTGCAAAAAAAAATCACTAAAATTAAAAAGAGAAAAATGACACAATAATTATTTTATTCAAATACTGTATAGTAAAATGTACTAAAGTAAAATAAATTTAAAGAGAAAAAGAATGGTATAAATGTAATTGAAACATTAATAAATAATTATAATCTTAATATTTAATTCTGACAAAACATAAACATTTAAAGACAAGGAAAAAATGAAAAGTTTTTTTTTTTTTTTTTGCCTT
This sequence comes from Festucalex cinctus, assembly GCF_051991245.1. NCBI lineage: Eukaryota > Metazoa > Chordata > Actinopteri > Syngnathiformes > Syngnathidae > Festucalex > Festucalex cinctus. The sequence continues at coordinate 15,919,444 of NC_135428.1, forward strand.
ATGTATCAGTGGCTGGTATCGGCAGCCTCCATGAGTATGCAATACTTTAATATAAAAATAATATTTTAATATATGTAATAGAATATTTATTAATTTATATTAAAATTAAATCTTTTTTATTTTTACAGATACCTGGTATTGTTAGGCGGCCATCCCTAAATTGAAGTCTAAAAAAAAAAAAAATACACATATATACCTTTTTTTTTTTTGTTGTCCAATTTAAAAAAAAATGTAAAACTAAGTTAAAAACATTGTGTAAAAGAAAATACCTTCTACAAAATAAAAATAAAAAACAATTCTAAAAAAGTTGTAATAGTAAAAATAAAATTAACAAAATAAAAAATTGAAAATAATAAAATAAAAATACAAACAAATAAAAACAACAACGACAAAAAACAAAAAACAAAAAAACCTAAATATATAATATGGTATTCAGACATAAACTTAAATGCCGAGAATGGCAACATAACTGTATGTTTGCGTTTTATATGCAGCAAAAACAAACTTACTGTCGGTGGTGTCCGAGTCGTTGCTGCTGGTGGAATATTTCCTCCTCTTTGTCTCGCTCTCCATCTACCGGGCCAGCGTCAACACGGGCAGCAAGAAAGACAACAACAACAAAAACAGCATTAATCATTATTAATCAGCAGATTAATCAGTTATCGGATTTTATTCTACCAAATATGGGAATCTGCCCCAAAAACTACACATGGCTCGGGTTCTAACATGTACCAAATCGATTGTGCTGTACATACATACTGTATGTAGAACATTACTGCACAGTGTCTCGGAACAACCCCACACAATCACGCACACACACTAAGTAAGAGCTATGGTCATCATGGGATACTGGCAAATGCATCCATGATAAACAAACATTAACTAACTACTGGCAGATGCACAAACAGCTACACAACGCAGGCTGTTTGCCTCGGAACAGACACACGCGCACACAAGAGGCAGAGGTCAGTCAGTTTGATAGAGAATCTTTGCATATAAATTGCTTCATAACACTAGCAAGTGTGCGCGTGTGTGCGTGTGCGTCCTGCCTTGCATCCTCGTTTTCACCTTCACCTGTCCCTCATCCCTCACTCTTGCGCATATAAACACCACAAAGTATTACGACACCATCCAGCCCTAATTTCACACCCTAACATTAATTTGAAACCCCATCTCAGGCTTGAAAACATCAAATTTCCGAACCTTTATTTGAAACTACAGCCTGAGCAATGAGTCAGCTATTCGCCGTATTTGGAACCCGAATCGTGATTTTGAAACCCTACTTTCACACCCTAACCCTAGCTTGTAACCCTGAAATGTACATTCCAGTATGACGTCGCTCCCCCCTCCCCTATGCTCTTCATCCTTCTCCTCCTCCTCTTTCTCAACTCGTCATTACACCACGTGGTGGTCCTTACCCCCTTTTTCAACCAATCACAGCCCAGCACACTCACACACACATGCATACATGAGTCTCACACATACACACACGCGTCCACTGCATGTACACATTTAAGTGACGTGATGATGGAAGGATGAGATGAAACTTGTAAACAACATCCTGCCACATAGGACCCCTTGAGGTGGGGCGAGAGATATGAAACACACATTTACGCACACACACATCATGACTCATCTCCGGTTTCAGACCCAGCGGGAGGACGTGTGTGTGTGTGTGTGTGTATGTGAGAGCGTTTGAAGAGTGTGTGAGCGAATGTGTGTGAGGATGTTGGGAAAAGGGGGGTTGATGGTGGTGCTGGTGGGGGTTATGTCGTGTCACAAATGGGAACATTGAAGAGGCCTCCAGACAATTGTGCTTTAATTGATTCAAGAATTGATTCAAAAGCGAGAACGCACAATGCAGACCTCCCCCAAGGTACCACCACCTTCGTTTGGGGAACAAAATATCGACTGGATACCCTACTGAGAAACCCTAACCCGGTCTTCAAACCCTGCATTGAATCCCAAACCTAACTCTGGTTTAAAACCCTCATTTGAAACCCTAACCCTTCTTTTACACCCTAAATTAAAACCTCCCCCTTTTTTACAACCCTAAACCAGGCTAGAAACTCTACTTGAAGACCCTAACCCTTATTTTAAATCCAAACAAGAAACATATTAGTGATAGACCAATGTTTTTTCAGGGCCAATGCCAATACCGATTATTAGTCGTCAAGGAGGCCGATAACCGATACTTCAAGCCAATATTCATTTGCAGTAAACGAGAAAATAATAGCGTAAAAAAAACGTTTATTTTAATTTTAAACATATAAACAATAGACAGCTTTGTTTAATTAAAATATTAACAGAAATTGTAGAAATTGTAGGGAACCTCCAGGGTCATCAACACGGGTTAAGCTAAATTCAAAACTAAGCAAATAAATAAATAAATAAATAAATACATTGTTTTCTACTGCAGTTTTCCAAAATTTCAACATAATTTCTAAATTTATGTTCTTTGATTTTTGTGTGTTGTGCCTTCCCAGAGTTTGCAGTGAATACATAAATAAATAAATAAATAGTTTTATAAAGTTTTCTACTGTAAATAACGTTTTCCAAAATGTCAACATAATTTCGATTTTTTTTTATTATTATTTTTTTTTTTTATCAATTAAAAAGTGTTGGGACTTCCCAGTGTCAGCATTTTGAAACTGAAACCCTAACCCAATAATGAAACCTCAAATTGAAAACCCTAATCCTTCTTTCAAACCCTATCCCAGGATTGAAACTCCATATTTAAAGCCCAATCCTTCTTTCAAACCCTACACTGAAACTCTAACCCGACTTTCAAACCCCAACTCAGACATGAAACCCCAAATGTAAACCCCTAGGCCTTTTTTGAAACCCTGACACAACTTTTAAACCCTACTCTGAAACCTTAAACCTGGCATGAAACCCCAAATTTAAAACCCCAACTGTTCTTTGAAACCCTACCCCTTCTTTTGGATCCACACACAGGTTTGAAGACCTATTTTCAAAGTTCAACCCTGTCTTAAAACCATAATCCCGCCTTTGAAACCTTAACCGGGTACATTTTTACCCACCTGTGCTTTGCCCTCACATCCTTGCTCTGTATTAACTAACAAAAACCATGCATTCCACCTGTTCGGGATGCTGCGTAGTAGCTGTGGCTCTATTGACATGGAAAAGGTGCTGCAGTCACTTCCACACAAGAACTGGAGGTAAACACCCACAAGTGTACCCCCCCCCCCCCCCCCCTCTCCCCTACACAACAACAACACCCTCCTCTTCTTCTTCCTCCAAAGCTTGCTAGATCTGCACAGCACGAAGCAGCAGCAGCAGGAGGAGGGGGGGTGCGGGTAAAGGGGTTGCTCTAATTCCGAGATGTGTGTGTGAGTGTGTGTGTGCGTGCCCTAGTGTGTGTGGTGGTGTGTGTGGTGGCGTGCTCTGCCTTCCTAAAAGCAAAATTGCACCCCCACCCCCCACCCCCCTCCAACACTCTATGCAAAGGAACCTGCAATTCCTCCGAGGGCTGTGAAGGTGCACTTCTCCAACAAACCCCCTCCACCACGCCTGCGCACTGCATCCGACTCACTATCACAAGTTTGGGGTCGCACGCCGCTGCGAATCGTGCACAATTTGTTGCCATTACGCACCCGCCACCCCGCCCCCCAAAAATACACACGCACACACAGGCTTGCCGCTATGCGCATGCGCACTACTGACCTGCGTTTCCCATTTCCACGCTTTACTTCCATCAGACATACACGCACGGAAGATGCCATCAGAACCCGTGGACCGCTTGTCATGACGTCACGTGTACTTTATTACTGTAAATCTAATGTGCTTTATTTCCAAAGTACTGCATCGGAATCACTTAAGTGCACCTCAAACCACTTTTCATGACATTAGATGCATTTTCTATTACTGCAATATTAATTATAACGCAATTTAATAAGGGGGGTGTTTACCTTATTCCGCTTGGTGGGTGTCAAACGCGCCTGCGCACTACCAACATGTGCATTTCCTCTTTAAATGTGTTCCATCACACACCTTCTCACACGTACTAACAGGGATGCCAAAGTGCTGCATCAGAACCACAGACCTCGTTTTACTCCTATACTATCAAACAACATCATAATAAAGGGGTGTTTACCTTGTTCTGCTGGGGAGGTGGTCCCACCGATTAGGAGACCATCGGGATCCAAGCACATGTAAATGTTGTTCCTCTGGGTTAACTTCCACGTTGGGCTGACAGGACCCTTCCCCCTCCCACCCACCTTGACAGCTCAGGGGGAGAGGGGAAAAAGACAACAAGAAATCCAAATAAAATCCACGAATAAAACTGGACGGGGGAAAAAAGTGAGATGGAGGTCACGGAGCCGAGGGGCCGGGGTGTCGCCGCCGCTGCAGCCGCCTTTCAGTGCGCGCCGAGCGGCTCGCGGCGCACGACATGCCGCTCACTGGCAAAAATCATGTCGCATTTTTTTTTCCCCACCACACGAAAACACACCAGCGTCCAACAAAATGGCTTGTGTGTCCCCAAAAAAGATTGCAGTCCAGTTTGTTTCGCAGTCCTCCACCTCTCTTCTTCTTCTTCCAAAACACACGACCAACCTATCACCTCTTCTCCTCCTCCTCCTCCTCGTCCCTCTCTGGCGGGGCAGCACGGTGCTGGACGCCGCTGTGCACAAGACGAACGTCCCCCTCCGTCCGGCAGCCCTGCACGCTCCTCCTTAAAAAAAAAAAAAAAAAAAAAAAAAAAAGAGAGAGAGGGAGCGAGACAAAACAAATGTGGAGGAGGAATGGAGCGATTGAGCTTCAGCTTGAAAACTCTTTTGGCGCCATATTTATGGCGTACTTTGAATTGAGCAGCACGGTTGTTACACTTCCTCGTCACGCCGACGATGAGGTGCGAGCGCCCCCTACAGGAGAAAGACGGTACTTCTATTAAGCCAGTCGAGCACGTCATCATGGAACACAATGTACAAATATTTTTTCGAGTTATTTATTTGATTTAATTGGTGAATGAATGACAAACAAGTATCCATTCTTGACCCCTACAAAATATTTATTTAATAGATGAATGTCATTATGTGCTCAAAAATTACAAATTGTCCATATAGATCATAGTACTTTTTTTGGTTACCATTCAAAAAATATTTTTGTATTTTTGTTTTTTTTACAATAATTGTCTATATTTTAAAATATGGATAAAATGGCAAATATTAATGTGGTTGCACAAGTGTGCACACTCTCTCATAACTGGAGATATGGTTGTGTTAACAATGAATCAAGTCAGTTCTCGCATTAAATGGGTGCCAGCATACATTTGCCACAATTTATAGTGCCTCTTGTTAACCCTAAATAAAGTTCTGCTGTGCTAGTAGGCTTTTCCTAACATTCCTTTATTAGTTTTCTAGCAGAAGGCTGGAGGTTTTGTGCTCACATTGACTGCAATTTAAACTTCTCATCATAGGTTTTGAAATGATTATTTCGGTCTGATTTATTTATTTTTTCAATATCACAAAAACCTGGCATATGAACAGGTGTGTGTAGACTTTTTATATCTTCTGTACATACTCTCTCACTATCCTCTAAAGGTTTCACAGTCACATTGGCGTGCTATAAAATAAATGTAAAAATATGCAATGCATTAATTTTATGTACACATTTCACCTTGGGAAAGGACAAAGCTGGACAATTGCCAAGCACCCAATCAGATCCACTAGGCTGCAGGGTATGTTGTGATGTATTTCCCGTCGTTCTCCTCATCCTCTGTTCTTTTCTTACGGTTCAGCAATGGCACACTGCAAAATATTATGAGCAGTTCTCAGGATGAGGCAGTGAACCTCAGTTCAGCGAGCAAGAGGTTAACGTCACAAGGGTGCTTATTAAGATTTGAGAATTTCGCATTGCTCTGCAAACAGCTTCCGGTGAGGCACCTTCAGAGGCTGAGTAGTTTCGCTTTATTGTAGTTTCATTTGAGAGTGGTTAACTTATTACACCCACAACGTGTAATGGCTAGTTTTTGCAATAATGTAATGCAATAACTTAAAATAATTTTTTTTCACTTTACTGAAATTTCAAGCCCAATATGGCTAACTTATTTTGCTAAATTCATTTCAACTTTGCATGAATGCTGTGATGAATTTTACCAGCCTCTTGTAGTACTGACTCCCACCACTGCATGTTGCTATGCCCAAACTAAAAAAACTAAACTAAAAAAAACAACAACAACAACAACATCCGGGTTACGTTTCCAAACACCGGAAACCCCCTTCCTTGAGAACCGTGTACTCGAGCTGCGAGGAATCGCAGAGGTGATCAATTTACCAAAATGTCGCTCGCTGACGTGAACGATTTTATCCGGCAGAATCGTGCCGTGGCCGACCAAGTGGAGACGTTTCGGGGACATTGGGAGAGCGACAAGCACTGGGTGCACAGGCGGGAGTTTATACTGCGGAATATGAGCGAATTTGAAGGCGAGCTGCAGATGGACCAGCTGCTTTCGTTGTCAATGGTGTGGGCCAACAACGTCTTCCTCGGCTGCCGGTAACAATACAATATCGGAGAGTAGACACGTCCATTAAATGATGTTGCTATTATTCGTGGTTCATAAAACAAAACAAAAAACACTCTTCTAAGCTTCCATGTGTTGTGCCTCGTCTTCTTTGTCGCAGTTTGGCGCCTTGTTTACGATCGTGTGCTCGCAACTGCCCCCTCTGCTTGTAAAATGAGTGGCTACTAGATAATGTCCATTTGAAAGTACGTTTTTCGTGATGTTTGACAATTTTCCACGTCTTATTCGTTGCTCACCTCTGTCATGATGCTACATTGTCAAGTTGCTACTGCCCCCTTTGTCCGTAAAATGAAATGCATGTTGGTGTCAGTACAAATTACTGAAACCCAAATTATGTTTTTAAAACTTAGACTAAAGTTGTATACAATTGTTTTGCAACACCAAATAAACTAAAATTGCACAGAGATTATGGACATGAAATAAAACAATAATTGATATAAAACAATGTTTTTCTGTGTGTGTGTCTGCTAGGTATAGCCAGGAGGTCCTCGACAAAGTGAAAGAAATGGCCGAGGGCATCGAGGTGGAGGACGCACCCGTCTTCAAGACAAGAGATGAGATTATAAAGCAGCAGCAGGTACAGTCCAGACTGCATATTAAAATATTACACATACGTAGAATATCTGCTGACTCAAGCGTTCTGCGGTTACAGGGCAAATGATGGACTCATCCTTGCCGTATGGAACGTACAGGCTTAGCTTGTTTGACCACGTTTGTGTTTTCTCAAACTTTTTTTTTTTTTTATGAATGCATGCAGTGTGGACATTTCAGTGTTTTATCTCATTTTTGTAGTGTACTCATTTTTATGACTTTTACATAAATGATGTAAGATAACCTGCGAGTCCTGTCTTACTTGTATCAAAGAGAGAATCGTACTTGGTGTCTGTTCCCTTAAATTCCTGATAAAAAGTTTGCTTTTTTCAAATGTGACCATTCTATAATTAAAATACAGCTATTTGCTGTATATAAATATTGCAAGATTACGACTTGTTGAATGTTACAATACTCATTTTTTGTTGATAAAATTTGACTAAGAAATAAAAATTATACAATGCAACTTTTTGTAAAAACTTTATATATATATATATATATATATATATATTCTTTGTCGATAAAATACAACTTTCATCCTGTCAGATTACACAAGGGTGTAAGAAACTACTTATGAGAGCATCAAGCAAAAGCACGATAGCCAAAGTCATCTGAAAAAATTTATTACGTTTTTTTTTTATACAGCATATTGTTATAGTAAGTGTACTTTCCTTTGACAAATGTAACATGTCCCTTCTGCTCAGTCGGAACAAATCCTACATACGTGATGCCACAACGTCAGTTGTTTTTTTTTCCCTTTTGTTGCAATATTTTTTTTTTTTATTTGGATACAGGGAGTGACGGCTTTTTGGAGGCGGGAGTATTTCCGTCACGTATTTCAGTCCTTTTAAATCAGGGAAAACCATTTCCCTCCAGAATACAAACTCAGCCTGACTCGCCACACTTTTTTTGTCCTCGGACGCGCTGCTTCTTTTACCTCGGGGCGGGGAAAACCTCAGTCATCTTCAAATAATAGATTGTTCTTTAGAGATTCAAAAAAAAAAATGATATCAGATCAAAAAGCTTTTTTAAGCAACCCACTGGGGAGAAAAATAAAAAGATTTTGGTCATGAAACTGCCATTTCCAAACAATCCAAGCAGAAGCACACTGACAGCGCATCAATTAAAAAAAAAACAAAAAAAACAACACAAAGATATATTACAAGTTCTGTTAGCAATAACTTATTTCACAACATGCAATAAAAAAAAAAAAAAGGAAAAACATGATTCCGCCTCACTCCCTTGATAGAACGTCCGTCGTTTTTTTTTATATTCTTTGTAGGGTGGCACTTGTTGAGTTCATGTGATATGCGCTTCTCCACACGCGCGCACACACACACACACACACACACACACACAGAGGTAAAAATGAACGAGTGGGAGTGGGAGGATGGAAGCGGGCGTTTTGGGTTGGGGGGGGGGGGGGGGTTTCACACGTCCACCCAGCTCTGCTCCACGATGGCCGTCACTCGTTTCTCGTACTCGCGCTTGTTCTCCTGGTAGAGCTGCGCTGCCTGGCTGTTGGCCGGGCTGTTGGGGTTGGGCTCGTCCAGCAACGACTTCAATTAAGGGGGGGGAGGGGAGAGAAAAAAAAGAAGAAGAAGAAGCCTTATGATGACACAAGTGGCTGTGATGCGATTGGGTGCGAGAGACTTGGGTATGGCGGAGGACAAACACGTACCTGGATGGAGGTGAGTATGGACGAGACGTCATAAGTGGGGCTCCAGCGGTTCTGGAGGATGTCTAAACATATACTGCCGTCTGCGTACACTGACAGGACAAAAAAAAATTGAACTATAAAATATATGTATTTCAAAACACTTGCACTTGAATGTGTTGAGCATTCGATTTTACCATTGGGGTGAAACATTCTGGATACAAAGCGAACTGTGGGAGGCTTGTTGGGATACTCCTCTGAAAACTCAATCAGAAGCTTAAACGTTCCTGCAGGCACACACAAAAATTAATTTTTTCCCTGATAATATTTATAAAGTCATTATTTCTTGACTAAAAAAAAAAAAAAGTAATCTACGAGAGATAAAGTCGGCATCTTACGAGACTAAAATTGTACGTTTGATATTTTTTATCCCCTTAAAATTCGGATGGTCTGATAAGGGGTTATTATTATTGTTACGGTACTCAAATTTTGTTTTCTTTTTTGGCATGTGGTGTGATTTTCAGTGAAGTTGTGAAAAATGGTGTAAACACATTATTAATTATATATATATATATATATATATATATATATATATATATATCTATATATATATATATATTAGGGGTGTTAAAAAAAACGATTCGGCGATATATCGCGATACTACATCGCGCGATTCTCGAATCGATTCAATAATCGACAGAATCGATTTTTTTTTTTTTTTTTTTTTTTTTTTTTTTTTAGGATTCACACCTTGAGCATGGAAGAATGTTATATGAACGGAACATTAAGCCTTAATATTTTATTTTAATGCTGTTCAAACATGAAACAGATTACAACCTCTATAAGACTGAAATTTCAGATAAATAAATAATACATTTTCATATAAATCTTACACTCTACAAGCTTACTGATTAGTATTTTCTAAATTTATATATATATATATATATATATATATATATATATATATAACAATGAAAGAAGACAAAATGGAGGATCTCACCATCTTCAAATGGCGTGCCGACAGGCCTGTAAAGACCAAAAGAAATCAATCATTAGCATCAATAACGCTGCATGCGAAGGAAGGCCGCACTCTGCTGCTTTATTTCTATGTCAACTGTGAAAAGCAAAGCGCAGCCACTATTACGTAATAACTATTTATTAGTACACGTCGAGGTTGACGGGCGGGTGGAATAACAACAAAAAAGAAAAGAACGTTGGGTGGTGCGCGTGTGACTCACCCAAAAATAACAGCGTTCCAAAGCATGATATTGTTCTCCGAAGGCGCTCCGCTCACACCGGTGGGAGGGTCCTCTTGAAGTCTGCACGGGACAGACAAACGACGTCAAGGTGGGCGGATCGGAAAAAAAAAAAAAAAAAAAAAGTCACACCAAAGTCAATCAAAAAGTTGTCAAGCAGCCAAAGTAGATGACGAAAGAGCATGGTGACCACATTTGAAGTTTGGTTTATCTTTCGGAGAAAAAGTTTTTGGAGAAAAGGAATTATTTAAAAAAAAAAAAAAAATCAAAAGAGAATTAAGTCTTTTTTTTTTTTTTTTTTTAAATAAGAAAGGCATAATCCTATGAGCTACAAACAATACATCCTGAACACCTGACGCTTGGTCGCCACGGCAACACCACAGATTAGGCCAAGTGTCAGACTAATATCAGCTCCGATCAGAGCTTACACGTCAGGTCCATCTGTGTGTGTGTGAATGCTGACGCAGCGCAATTAACCTCATTAACCATGTAAGCTCCCCCGAGATCTTCCCTGGCGCAGAAACACGTCGCTCGACACTTCTGGATGTTCTGACGCTTGTGGCTCGCTCCACAAAATGAAGAATTGGACAGTAATCCTCTGATAGGCATCACATTTAAAAAAAATAAAATAAAAAAATATCAAATCAATAGTGTACAAATGTACATTTTCCCGTATTCGTACCTGTTTTTTGTTGTCAGCATCGAATGTGACATCACATGTCAACGTGAAGACAGAATGTTCTGTTCTTTTTACATTGTAATAACCATAAGTTGTCAAAATGTTATTTACCTTTGCGTGATGTCACATTGCTTTGAAAAGCTCTGCGGCACATTTTTAGTTTTGTCACGATAACGTTTCAAAATAATGTTGAATTGGCTATTGTTAAAAAAATAAAAATAAAAATAAATTTAAAAAATCCTATACGGTACAAATAAAGATAATTTCTGAGAGGGGAAAAGTAATATATATATTAATATATATTTTTTTTTTTAGAAAAATAGTGTCAACATTGCAACATTGTACTGAGGACAAAATGTAATCTTATGAGAACAAAATTTTATGTCAATGTTGTTCGATTACAAAAAAAAAGTCAAAATTATCTGACAAAAAAAAAAATCAAATCAAAAGTCAAGAATCATACAAGAATAAAGTTGCAATCTTACAACAATTGTGATTTTGAATTATTGTAGGCGGGAAAAAAATAGTTCTGAAAGAAAAAAAATTATAGCATCTTGATCAATGAAATGCATTCATGTGTACATTTCTTTCCATTTCGGGGGGGAAAAAATGCAACAACTCCAAATCGACAGAAATGTGATGTGGGCCAGGTGTACGGAATGCTGCGGTTTCAGTCGATTATTTCCTACTGAGGCTGACGTTGCGAACGACATCTAAGGTGAAACCAGTCACCTGTGTGTTGTCGTGCGCACACAGACACACACACAGGAATGTTGCCATTGTTGACTCGGCTTCAGCGGAACACGCTTTAGCACCTGGGGACGACGAGCGTAATGTTACATGACACCTTATTTGGTGTCCTCCTGCTTCAGCAGCTTTCCACAACGCCTCAGCGCTTTCACAACACAACACACGGGGATGACATATGGAACGTGTCAACAGGTTGCAGACTGCTGTCATGATGTGTAAAAATATATTAGAACACTTCAATGTATGGCTCTCTATTAAATACCTCAGGGCATGTCCAACGTGAGCGAGCATGAAGTTTGAGTTACCAGGACGACACTGCAATTACGTAAGTGACCAATTACCACGGAAATTAAGTAACCAATACTGCCCCCGCAGGACTGGCGTGGAACACGATCACCTGGTAAACAGTAGACACACAGTATGAAAGCTGCCTCTTGCTTTATCCCCTGACAGTTGGACGTTGGCCTCTTTTACTGTCACTTCACTGTCCTCTTCTGCTGGGTTGACAGGTAGCCATGATCAAATTATGAGGCTGCAGCTTACCTCCTGGAGGATTCTTCATCAACTGGACAGGGTCCGGTCCTGAGGAAGAGCCAATTTCCAGCGCTTCATTTCATTAAATGGACACTAATGATGTTTCATCTAACATTGTACATCATCCATACTATGTGAGAAATATTGCCCACTACAGCCTGGCAATCCTGGAAGGGGATCCCTCCACCTGAGGCCCATTCTCAAGGCTTCTTCTTTTGTCCCAAAATTAGGTTTGAGGGACTCTTTTTCCATACCCTGTTGGAGGAGGCTTGGATCAGGGGATATTGTTCTATGGGCCTGGGAAGCCCTTTGAGAAGTTTTTTTGTGATTATAAGGGCTATACAAACAAACTTGACTAACAAAAAACACAAATCCTCAACGCGTGCGCCACATTTTTTGCCCAAATTGGCATTAATACACACACAAGGGTGCCATTCGGCGCATGACAAAAGATTGGGGATCGGCGATACCTCCCATTACAACAAACCATTGCCACTCTCAGCCATTTTAAAAGCACACAACCCTGAGGAAAATCTATCCTTTAAGCCACATTGCTACTCAAATCAACATTAAAAATTTAACGACGTGCCACCAAATGCTGCTTATAATCGAACAGGATTGACAACATAATCCGATTTTGTTGATTTCGACAGCAATTTAACTGGTTTCGGTTGCTCGTCCCTGTAATGTTAATCTCATCACCCAAAAAAAAAAACACAACAGCCCGGCACACCAACGCTAAGCAACGGCGTCCACAAAACAGATCCCTTCGGTTGGAATTGGCTGCAGACTTTCAAGTGACACCGCAAACACGGCAGCAAACGGCGAAGTATATCGCCTAAATAGTCAGCTAAAGAGCAGCCTGCGTTCGGTCTGCTCGCCGGTTGCTCGAGCTAAGCTAAACTAGCCGGAATTAGCTTCATCGGCTAACCATGCTACACGCACACACACGTATGGGAAGAGAAAAAAAGGGACTGCGGTACCTTTTAAAATCCCTCATAAGGCGTCTCCTCGCCGGGGTGGACATTATTGAAAATTTAAAAAATAAAAATGTATATACAGAGAAAGTTTGAGCATCAATCGATTGACGAGCGGCGCTTTTCTTCCGCTAGGAGCCCCCCTTTCTTCTTTTTTTGCTCCTCTCTCTCTCTCTCTCTCTCTGTGTCTGTGTATCCCTCCCTCTCTTTCTCTCTCCCTCAAAACGAGCGTCTGGCAGGATCACTCCATGTGATGACGTCACTTAATGACGGAGCAGAGGCCCTGCCCCTTTAATGACGCACACGTGGTCGTGTCACAGTTGTGCAATGGGCACGTTTTTAAGAGCCCAAGACAACATTCGGGATCAAGACTGTATTTATGGATATTACAGTAGTCATGGATTGTACGGTTGAGGGTGATTTCAATCGCGGAAAGTCGGTGGTGGACCTTCAAAGAACATTCAGGTCCCAACCCCCAATCATAAAACAAATAATGATTGCGATATGGAAAATTGGACAATTTAGGCAGCAATGTTTGCAACTTTTTTCAATTTTACTTTTTATTAGATTGTTGATTGATCAACAGCGGCACCTCGACTTATAACTGACCACACTTATGAGCTATCAGTCAACTGGCATCTTGTTTCGATTAATTAACAAAAGCAAATGTTATAAGCACTAGATGGTTGTAGTTAACAAGCTGATTCAGTAAAACCAAATACTAATCATAATAATTAATCATAGCTAGTTACATGTTGTACAGTTGTACATAAAAAAAAAACATTTATTAAAGTCTGCTACCTTCATGCTAACATCTAATGGAAAACACCTTTGACAGGCTAACAAAACTAGTTAAAACCTTTACAACTATTTGAACGCAAATGGTAGCAACACATGCATACAGAGCTGTTTGGCATATCCACGTAACAGATACTCAGGCACCTAAAAAATATATTCCTCGAAAATATTTCGAAAATATTTCTGAATAAATCCTACAAAAATACACAAAAGATTAATTTTCAACAATCAGTTCAATTCACTGTAACTGTCAATAGGACGAACGCAGCTAAAGCCAAAGGGCAGCCATCTTATGTTGCTCCTTTAATGACAACTTATTTTTTTCACTTATCAGTGTGTGTTTTACGCTATAGGCTTCCTGTATGGAGTCACAAGAGACTTGCAAAGAGCAAACTTAACTGTTTGAACCCAGCATTCGGAGTATATTATCTCAAAATCGTGAATTCTCGACTAACAGAAGTTAGTTTTACATTTCGCAATGATTTCTTTTTTTTTTTTTTTTCGATGGGCTTTACTTTCACTTGATTGTTGATGGCTCTGACAACATGATGCACCCAGAGATATATACCTCATAAAAGACAAAGTATTTTTCTTAGCAACAAGTGTACATGTAGCGCTTGTCCCGGACTTATTGGTACAACTGTATGTCATACATGATGGCATTTTCACCGTCGAGGCAGATAACGTGAAAATGCCGCAGAGAAATCAATGTATTCAAGTTAGTCAGCCTGAGTGAGTGGCAACGCAAGATGGCGCAGAGAAATCAATGTATTCAAGTAAGGCAGCCTTAGTGAGTGGCAACATAAGATGGCCGCCGGTGGCTTCACTTCTCCCACTGGCGAGTAACCTTGCTCTGCAAGATGAATTCTCAGTATTTGTGAGTTCACATATCAATCTGGCTATTGCCAGGTTAAATGGCGAGATCAATTTGGTAAAAACAACTTGGCACCCACTCATAATGAGCATTACCGCCACCTACAGGACTGGAGGAAGATACAGATGGTGGAAATGTCTATGTTTACCTTTCAAGTGTTCTGTTACGCACAAGGCTATTTTGTCCTCACTGTGTTGCTTTATTGTTGGCATTGTTTTTAGCATTAGCATTCTACTTCTTCACAGGTGGCGGAAATGCCTTTTTCTACTAGATTTGTTTTCAGACTCGGCAACAGATTGAATTCAGTTCGGACTTCGTGGAACTCTGAAGGTTCAAATGACGATCTCCTCTCCATGTGACCTGCATTCTTGCCGTGCTAAACGCCTCGCCTTTCTATTGATAGCCTGAAACTCCATCGAGGGAACGATTAAGTCAGATTAAACGACAGTTATATTTGTTGGTGCTTTGACAGGGATTTCACTGACTGAAGGCCCCCCCACCTCTCTTCAAAAGCGGACACTAAGTATAACTCCATCTGCTGGATCTGCTTGGTTATAGCACTAAAAATGCTGCATTTTTATTAGCTGAGGCCTGGGGATGTCAAATTAAGAGCCCTGGAATTCTCCCCAAATGGCTGACCAGTTAAATTCAGTTCCGTTTTCATGTGTTCTGTTATGTGCAGCCCACGCTGAACCACGCTGAATGGAGGTTAGGGATGCTACCCTTTTAGCATGAATGGACCCCGGCATCCACCTTTTTCATAGTGAGTCTTCAATTTGGTCAAAATTTGACACCATTATCTGCTCAGATCAGATTGTGCAGGTTCCATTTCCAGTTCAATTTCTACACAGTACTTCTACAATCAACCCACACCTCGGCCTAGCTGTTCTGGCACGTGACAAGGTCGGGGGTGCTTCTCGGTCTTTGGCAGCAGGTGGCGCTCTGGGGCCGATATGGAAATATTAACCGGCTGTTGTCATGGTTTTAGGCAGGGGTGTCAAACTCATGTTAGCTCAGGGGCCACATGGAGGAAAATATATTACCAAGTGGGCCATATCGGTAAAACAACGGTATAAAACTTAAAAAACGATTGCCGTCATTTATACGCAGATTTTCATGGGCCAGCCCTAATTTACTGAGCTCAACTGTAATTATTGTTCCTGAAAAATAACACAAATGCAAATGGAACGCGGCAACACTTTGCCAGTAAACGTTCCAGACGTGTTAAATCCACCTGATTTGCATATACAAAAATTGTTCCCAGAATACATTATGTGGCGCAGTTAATGACGTGAAAAGGATGCTAATTCTTACTAGTAATTGATTTATTTTTTTTCGTATTTAACACGTTTTTCGGTCGATGATTAAAAAAAAAATAAAAATAAATAATCATTAAAAAAACAACATAACTTTAAGTTGTGTGTAAAATGACATCCAGGACGATTGCCCGTACAAGTTGCATTGCTTATCTGAGGACTGCTTGTGAAATTACAAATTTATATGTTTTGATTGTGGCCGGCTGATTAATTAGTCCAACATTACAAATTTTTTTTAACTTTTCAAAATCATCTCGCGGGCCGGATTAAACCCCTTTGTGGGCCTGATCCGGCCCGCGGGCCGCATGTTTGACACCCCTGGTTTTAGGTTTCCCAGAGATGAAGGCCTGCCTCCTAATTGGCGGAAAAAGAGGGGAGAGAAAGTGATAGAGGTTAGTGCTCCCTCCCTTGTCTTTTTGTTTTCAGACTCCTCCGCTATATTTAGACTCAAGCATCTCATGTGGAACACCAGGGAGCTCACAGAACAAAAACGGGGAATACAATGTACTTGTGACAAGGAACATGCTACTGAATTGTGTTTGTGGAACTGTTCAAATGGTTATGACGGTTATATATACACACAAGTGGCTACAAACCACACAAAACAAACACGATTAACCTTTTCAAGTCAAGTCAAGTCATCTTTATTTATATCGCTCTTTCGAACAGCCTTAGTTGTCACAAAAGGGCTAGGTTAGGCTTCAGGACAGAAAAGGACAGGACATGACAGAACAGCATAAAGTAGGACAGGACAGGAAGAATAAGACCTTGTTCTACAAGATATCGATAGCCAAGGCAAGCAAAAAGAAAGAAGAGATTCAGCAGCCGATGCTCAGCTAGCTATAATAGGAATGACTACGGTTGGCTAGGCTAGGATATGACAGGATAAACTAACAGAGATCACAGGTGGCGAAGATACGATAGGCTTGAATAGCACAGGACAGGCTAGGCTAACCTTGATAGTGTGACCTGATCACTTTGAATGAAATGTTTCATTTATATCCACGGTGAGATTTTGAATCCAGGCGCTGTTCCTGAATTAGCCTCTGTGAGCACAATAACACTGTGGTCATTTGATCGGTCGTGATGATGAAAGTGCCGCGCAGCAGGTGACAGTTGTGTTATTTTGGATTAGCCAAACATATTCCTTTGACTCCTGACTGTGATGTAATAATAGTCAGCACGTCAACACCGTTGTGTCCAGAGAGAGACTTCACTGAAGATGAAACGAGCCGACCAATGTCTACAATGATGTTCAGGATAGTTTCTCACAGTTAATCAAATCAAATGTAGTAAGTGAAGCTAAAAGCATTTGGAGCTGGTTTAAAAGTGACCCGTGACATTCTATGTGGTAAATATTGGCTTGTATGAAATGGTAAGTCATGATAGTTAGTATAAGCGATTAGAATAGGATGGACTAGGCTTAGGACAGTTTATGATAGAACAGGACAGGCATTTCTCTCATTTATAAAGTATTTATTAAGAACTGTGTGGGGGCCATTAAAATAAAAAGCCATTCCCTCTCATTTATTTCAATATAGCTGCCATTTGTCTTGCTTTAATCTCACCTTGTTTCATCCACAATGACAAGGAGGAGCCCGGTAGCTTTAATTTACAATTGATTATTAAGTCATACATACACTTGACACTCGCGCCTCAGTGCGCCTTTGATCACAAGTGGCTGAGTTTGCATTTCGAAGGTTTGCAAACAACACAACACCTCCATCTGAATATAATTCTACCACATTAAGACACAAAATGAGCACAATTGTTGCATAATACATAAAAATGGGTTTGCGGGTGAAAGGGTCTTTGAGTGAATGTGGGCCGCCGAGAAGTTTTGTTCTAACCGGCTGTGAAGTAGGTCACATAAAGTATAACTCATGAATGATTAACAACACGTGTCACCAAAAAAGGGGAACACAAAACACGACTCCTGTGATTAGGCGGCTTCAGAAGAGAAATATATTAGCGGCCATAAATATTTATCGAACTGGCGCGCTTGCCCTGCGGTGATCGTCGGTACGTGGTTATTCCCTTGAGAAGGACTGACATGGAAAGTTGGAAGAGGCCATGCTTGCTGACGTGAGCAATATAACAACTGTCATACCTGCCTCCAGGCTCAGGCGCATCTGCATCCTTTTTGTATTCAAGAGTCCAGACCACAGGAAATTATCAGTGCTTAAAAAAAAAGTTTGCAGGAGGGCGGGAGGATGCACAAACAGGTTTGTGTAAAACAAAACTAAAGCATAAAAAATATGGAAGGCTAGACATGGCACGGGCAAGTTTTCTGGGGAGCAGTGGTGAGTGAGTGTATGATCCACCAACTGAGGCGTGCGTGAATCACAACAAAGCAGGATAGGACAGGACAAGATAATACAGGCCAGAACAGAATAGACTAGGCCAAAATGGACTTTACTGCGGGGAAAATGCACCAACATAGGCTTGTGTGTGTTATATTTAAAAAAGAAAAAAAAGAAAAAAAAAGGACAGTGTAGGACAGGGCCACCCAGGCTAGCCGAAATAATATGGGACAGGACAGATAGTATTGGAGGTTACAAGTCAGGACTGACGAGGCTATGGCTGCAAGGCTAACACAGGATTGCCTGGGATAGGACAGGACAGGCTATGTTGTGCGGTTCATGGTTGGCGAGGCACTGCCTCCTCTATAAAATTTAAAATAATTTTGACCTTAATTGACAATAATATAATTCAATCAGAGTCAAAGTAGATTTTTTAAATACCAGTATTTGTTTTCAAAGCTGTTATCCATCTTAAATCATTTCCACATTGTTCAAAAATGTGATAGCAAGAAAAACGAAAGAATATTTAATATAAGGTCAAATGGATTATGTCGAGTTTTTTTTTTTTTTTTTTTTTCTCCACATTTGCCGGTGTGTATATCCGCTCTACACACTTTACAAATGCCTGCTGGGTGAGTGGCAGCCAACACACTGATTTTAAACAATCTCTGGCGCTGTTGTGTTCCACACTGCTTGTCTAGTTCACTTTAGTTAGATTACATCATCTGTACAAAATCACGAGCTCACAATGATAATGTTTTATTGCTGTGTTTGCTGACGTCTCTATTTAGGAGTGGAGCGCGATCGAAACCTGCGGCGTCAAGTGACTACAATGAGAATGTCGAGACACCGGAAGTAGCATGTTTCAGTCATGATTCGTCTGTCTCGTCTTATTTTTTTAATTAAATTATAATAAAACGATGATTGTTCTTCAGTTTATGTTGAGTTGTTGAAATAAACGCTCGAATGCATCAAATACAACTGTTGGAAATACTTTTATTTTGACGCTCAAACCCGGACGTTTACAAAACATTACGAAGCAGGGTGGATCTCCAGCTGACGTCTGCTCCTCTCTCCCTCCTCTTCGACGCGCTTTTAATTGAACCCAGTACAGCATCGCCGCCTCCTGACGCCGGGGAGAGTGGGGGTACGACCACGCGAGCTGTGCCGACAAAACGAGCAACGGAGCCGCTGTCGCAGTCTTCTCAGCTTTGGGAGAAAAGCCGAGAACATCCGACATTCCCCCTCCTTAACCCAATTTCCCAACATAAACACAGAAAATGGACGAAAAGGCTTTTTCGAAGGAGCTGGATCAATGGATCGAGCAGCTGAACGAATGCAAACAGCTCACGGAAGGACAAGTGAAAAATTTGTGCGAAAAGGTGAGTTATTTGTCTTTACATCCCTCCCCGTCACCGACGTCTTGTCGCGTCTCGCCGCCCGTGCTGCCTTCCACACATTCTTAAAATGGCGTCTTGGGTTTATATTTCAAGGGGCCTACCCAGGCTACGCGCCTAGTAGGGCGGCTTTATGCGGCTGAGTGAGCCGTCGCATGGCTGGCGTGTTGGTGGGTGTGTAGACCGCAGAGCAGACCGCAGAGGTGGGACGAGCGTCCTTTTGCCGGGGACCTGTGTCTCTCACCTGTCCGCCAGATGTGACCGGATGTCGCTACTGGACTGTTTGCTTAGAAAAGTGATTACAAAATATTTGAGCACATGTGTTGTAAACCACCAAGTAAATCTTTAGTTACCGGCCTATTTTTGAGAATGTTCAACTGAGCAAAGGATTCTGCCTGGCTGTGACGAAACAGTGGGGCTAATTAACATAAAAACACGCCCGACACAGTTTCTCAGGTAACTTGGAAGCTAGGCTGGATGAAGTAACAGAGGCAAAGAGACACTTTCAGGCAACAGTTTGAATCAGTGTCATGTCAAAGCCAAAAGGTAAGCATAACTGAAGTGAACGTGTAGATTAGCATTAGCTTTGCAACGATTCATTGAATAACTAAAATATATTAAATTAGGGGGAAAAGTTGAAGCTAAAATAATAGGCTAATGTTACTGTGTTCGCATGTCCGGACAATAGAATGATGGTATAAAGGCAATTGACAAATGTAATTTGGTGGCTTGGTGATGAAATGTGAAGTTAGCTATGGCCTGAATGTGGTTGAACTCTAAACTCTATCACTCATCTTCTGATTGGCTCCCAGGCTGTATGACATTACCAGTTACTATTGTAAATATGCTAAATAATAGCATTGCCCTTTCTTGATTGGATGTACTGTTGTAGTTAACCGTGTCACGAAATATGTCATTTCTGACAAAAATGTACTCCCCCCCCCCGTCAAAACAAAAATATGAACAGGATTGACCATTTTGGTTTGTCATTGCCATTTTTAATTTTGTACATTGAAATGTTTTTTTTTTTTAAGTTTGTCATCACAATGAATGATGGATGAATCACAATAGTCACACATTCTCTCCTATTGCCTCTTGTATTTTTAAAGTATCAATAAAACAATCATAAATGGAGCTGTTTATTACATGTTTATTTTGGATTTCTGTGGGGTCTGATCTGATCCTGCTTGGTTGCTGGGCGTGTAGCGGAGTTGTTGACACCGCAGCGCCGCTGTGACCTTTTAAACGCTGGCTTGTTGCTGAGGCAGGAACTTGATGTTACAGGGCTGTTAAGTCATTTATATTCATGCCGCCGAGAGCTCCCATTTTGCAGTTAGCGATCTCAACGCTCGGCTGAAATAATAACCCCGATCAGCACCGACCCCCCCCTGAATTAGAAAACTGTTTTGCCCTTAGCAAATTTAGATTTTGTTTCCGCCCCTCAATCCTCTAATGTAGCAAACGCTGGCGACCCACACTACATCCTCCCTGTCGAAAAAAATAGTGGGAGGATTCGACTGATGGACGAAGGCTTTTTTTTTTTTTTGCCGGAAAAAGATGAAGAGCGTGACTCAGCAGAATGCAGTGAATCACAACAGCAAAGCGTCTGTTTTGGGATTCGTGGAGGAGGATCGGAATGAGATGTTTGACTTCAGCCTCTGAGATCGAGCAGGTTGTTGTTTGTTTTATAGACTGCACAATGTCTTTGAAGCAGTTTAGGCCTAATGGAGCTCACAAAGGATGTTGCATTTAATTCGGGCCTAATTAATTGCCTTGCTGCTTCGACAGATTTTGGTGCAGCGTTATAACACAAGGGGTGGAAAGCGGGTGACATGTTGACAATGATTGTAACTTGTGGAACGTGGATGGAGTGACATTTGTAAAACTGCTAAAGTTAGTGTGCCGATAATGTTAGCAATAGCAACATTCTGGTGGGTATTTCCAATCCAATTTCCACATGTTGATGTGCTTACTTTTTAGTTTCACTTGGCCTGTGTATTTGGAACTGACATTACATTTGCTGCTGCTTTTGTCCAATTCAGATCTTTGTTGAAGAAAATGAACTTTTAAAGCATTTTTTTTATGCTAACTGTTGCTACAGGATTAGCTTTCTTCCTGACTTTTGAGTGAATGACATAAAATAAGGTAGTGATAGACCGTTTTTTTTTTTTTTAAGTCAAGAAGACCGATAACCGATATTTCAAGCTGATATTCATTTTCAGTAAAATAATTGGCAAAATTTTAAAAATGTACTTTTTCTTTTAATAGTAAACATACAAAGAATTGAAAGCTTTGTTTAAAAACAATTCTAACAAAAATTGCAGGGAGCTTCCAAATGAAGTTTAATTAAAAGTAAAGTTTAAAAAATATATATATTATTATTTTATTTATTAGTTATTTTTATTTTTTATTTAATTTAATTATTTTTTTAATTTGTTTTAATTCATTAAACGTTTATTTTAATTTATTTCTATTTGACTATCTAAAAGTTAAAAAAAATAAAGTTTAATTAACAATTAAAAAACAAAGCAAGTACATTTCTACTGGAAATACTTCTCTAAAATGATAAAATAATTTCTGAATGTAAAAATAAAAAGTGTAGAGTTCCCAGTGTCAGCATAACTTTATTTTTGCATGCGAATGCAGCTAATTTGTGGTTTTCGTCAGTTTTCATAAAAGGTTTCAAAAGATCGCAGACAGTAAAAATTGTCAGAATGTTTTGAAAAGTAAAAACATCGTACAAATCCTGATGAAAACCCCAAAATTTGCTACGTTCGGACGCACTCCCTGCTCAGTGAAATACCATTTTTATCGGCCTTACGATTAGTAAAAAGCCTGATTTCAATATTTGTCAAAATGGCAAATATCGGCGCCGATAACCGGTCTATCCCTAAAATAAGGTTTACCTCAACTTTATTTGTCCGTGTCCTCACTCGTGTGTTAGCGTTGCTAGGGCAACAGTTGGGAATGGTTATTCCATTTCCTCTCCGCGCGATGAGCTCATTGAAGGTGTGTCATATTTTGAAATGATTCCGCGTGACCAGATTCGGCAGTGTGACACATCGTTTCTACTGATGTGTGACACCATTTTCACTCTTGTTTAATCATAGTAACCACCGTCTAACTAAACTAACCGACGTAAGGGCTTCATTCTGGGCCGTCACGGCGGTCAAAAAACAGCTGAGAAACCTGCTGACTGCGGCACTTCAAGTAGATGTTCGACCTCAAAAGGGCCATCAGGCAGCAAGCTTCGCGTGAAGTCATCATCTGCGGTTGGAAAGCTCAACTAGCCACGGGGCGTATCGACGCGAGGACCTTTGGCCACGTAAAGATAGATGCCTTTAACTCATTCGCTCGCAGCCATTTTCACAGAAGCAATCAAGTTCACTCCCAGCTGTTTTACTGGATTTGGACTGATTTTGCAAAGCCCACAGAATATTCTGTTCTATTGCTAAAAAAACATGGAACCTACCAAAAGAAAGATTAAAATATCTCCTTTCATCAGGAAAAAGAAAGGATAGTTCTATCTGTTCCCATTTTGCAGCAATGAGCATTAGAATATAGCTTTCATTGTTATTCAGTATTCACAAATCTATTTAGAATTGTGAGTAATTGAGCTTTTTTTCAACATGGCCCTAGTTGATCTCTTTTGCTCTGCTGCCACCTGCTGGCAGTTTGTGTAATAACTACCATTTCTTCAACCATTCTCTGCAGTTGAGAGGCTGCATCAAAGCCTTCTGTATGCTCTAGTATAAAAAAAAGCCAAATAAAACGTATAAATATGTCTTTGGGACACTTAAAACATTTAAAATAGAACATATTTATACAGTTTTGGGGAGCAAATGAGTTTATCGGATTATGTTAGTGGCGGAGAAAAGCGCTGATTTTTATTTCATTTATTTTATGTCAATTTGTGTTGCAATTTAACAAAAGCGGGTTAAGATGCTCTGCTTTTGTATCTACTGATGACTTTAAAAGACAAGATTGACACTGGGGATATTTACTCTCTATCCACGTTAGTATTTTAAATTGAGGTCAACAATGTGCAAGGCTGTCCCATCTGGCGCGGCGATCGGCCAACTCGAGCACTTTGTCAACATCAATTCAGTGTTGACCTATTTGGACAAATGCTCTTTTCCACAAGTCTGCTCAATGTAGTGGACGGCTGCACAGTAACCTCATTTTGTCACTACCAATCCCCTTTTTATGGAATCGGTGTTATTTCATCCTCTTACTCGGTACACAATGAATATTCCAAGGATGAACCCAGTTGGTAAAAAGCGTTTGTGACAGTTGTGCTTTTGGTCGTCTTAATGATCCTCCTGAAGCTCCGACATGTCCTGCCGGACTAATAATGTGAGTGAGCCATCGAAAAACTCAAAACGACTGTGTTTCCTGAACCAGTGCACTAATTGATTTTACACAAACGAGGACATGATGTACATGGAGCCCTTCACAAGAAAAGCGCAACAATCCTAACATGTCCGCCTGACATATCATTATTAGGGCCGCGTACCGATTCTAATTTCCTCAATCGATTTGATTCACTTCAGTTCAAGCCGATATTGATTAATTATGGAACATCAATTCTTCTTAAGGACATGATACAAACTCGACAAATATTAAATTCCAAAGTAAATTTTGCTGAGGGAGTAAGTGGTCAAATGATTTAGTTTATTAATGAAAGTAAAACGTGTTATAATCAGTCACAAACATTGACATCAGCAAGGATGAGATGAAAATATTTTCATAATTCTATTTTTTATCATCCATCCATCCATCCATCCATTTTCTTAACCGCTTGCTCCTCACAAGGGTCACGTGGGGGTGCTGGAGCCTATCCCAGCTGGCTTTGGGCAGTAGGCGAGGTACACCCTGAACTGGTTGCCAGGCAATCGCAGGGCACACAGAGACGAACAACCATCCGCACACACACTCACACCTCGGGACAATTTGGAGCACCCAATTAACCTGCCATGAATGTCTTTGGAATCTGGGAGGAGACCGGAGTACCCGGAGAAGACCCACGCAGGCACGGGGAGAACATGCAAACTCCACCCAGGAAGGCTGGAGCCTGGACTCGAAGTCTCGAACCCGAGTCCTTAGTACTGGGAGGTGGATGTTTTAATAATTGTTAATATAAACTAAAAAGATTCTAAATTGTCAAAGTGCAATAAGTCAGGTATTTCATACATTTAAGAAAATAGTTTTAAATTCATGTGAACAGTACATTTCATGAAAACAGTAAGATACTAAAAAATTTGGCCTTTAAAATGATATTTTCTTCAGAATTTATGGGGAAAAAATTTGATTTAAATAATCAATTCATGGTTTTATTAATCGACATCGGGCTTGAAAAGGAAAATGGATTCAATATCAATTAGTCCATTTTTTTTAAACCCAGCCCTAATAATTATAAAACCTAGCCTGTAGGTGGCGGTAGTGGGTTTTTCTAAAATGGCTGCTAACTACTTAACTACGGCAATTATGAAATTAGATGATCTGATGTTCTGTAGCTAACTAAGACACAACAAGCCAAGTTTTCAGTCTCATCTCTTCATTTTAGGCCAAGGAAATCCTAACCAAGGAGTCCAACGTGCAGGAGGTGCGATGCCCCGTGACGGTTTGCGGCGACGTGCACGGCCAGTTCCACGACCTCATGGAGCTGTTCAAGATCGGCGGCAGATCTCCCGACACAAACTACCTGTTCATGGGCGACTACGTGGACCGGGGATACTACTCCGTGGAGACCGTCACTTTACTTGTAGCACTTAAGGTAACCTTCGTTCAAAACTTTGGATACTTTTTTGTTGGTGTTGTAGTGGTCGATGTCATGATCTAAACCTGCTTGCCCGCCAGGTTCGTTTCCGGGAGCGTATCACAATCCTGCGCGGCAACCACGAGAGCAGGCAGATCACGCAAGTGTACGGGTTCTACGACGAGTGTCTACGCAAGTACGGCAACGCAAACGTGTGGAAGTATTTCACCGACCTGTTCGATTACCTCCCGCTCACCGCCTTGGTTGACTCTCAGGTGACTTACTCGGATGGATCAAGAAGTTGTTGCTGGGGAAAAAAAAAAAAAAAAAAGATATTAAGTAAAAACATTTTTGCAGATTTTTTGTCTTCACGGCGGTTTGTCGCCATCCATTGACACGCTGGACCACATCAGGGCGCTGGATCGCTTACAGGAAGTGCCTCATGAGGTAACAGCACTGACCTGTATATATGACTGGATAGCCGATTAACCCATACACACCAGTGCAAGCCGTTGATGTCACAGGGCGGCCATCTTGTTACTCCCACCTTGCGAACAGACTACTGTATAAACTATACGGTATCAATACAGGTGAGACGTATACAGCTTAGTATAAGGCTGGAGGTGGGGTGGGGGGGTTAGTGCTTGGGTGATCACTATTTTTTTAGCAAGTAAATAAATAAATAAGTGCTGCTTTGAAGATCCCCTTTGTCTTTTATCACTCAGTTCCTTAGACCCCATATTAGATTTGGCAGAGGCATAGTTTGTTGAATTACAGTTATAATTCCTTAATAATAAATATACAAGTTTCCTCCTGTACTAAATATCATTAAACATATCATTTATGCATGTATTTAAGGCAAAATGTCTGAAGTCCTCTTGTTTATGTTTAATAAATTTAAAAGACCATAAATCATGCTATTTCTACTAAGTACCGTCTCAAATATTCTCCAATTTTGATACTGTAAATGTAAAGGATCATATGCAGAGAATCATTTCTTGGGAGGAGCAATATGGCGGCCTCGTGACCTCAAAAGTCTTGGCCTATTGGCTATCAAGTCATATATATTGAAGAGATTAAATGTTACCTTTTAAAAAGAGTTTTTGGGGGCGCTAACGAATATATATTCTCCCAGGGTCCCATGTGCGACCTGCTCTGGTCGGACCCCGACGACCGCGGCGGCTGGGGCATCTCGCCGCGGGGGGCCGGCTACACTTTTGGCCAGGACATCTCGGAGACGTTCAACCACGCCAACCGCCTCACACTGGTGTCGCGCGCGCACCAGCTGGTCATGGAGGCGAGTCTAGAAATGCTAAATACATTTTTCAGGAGACGTTAGCGTCAATGCTAACCATATACTCGTGTTTACTCTCAGGGCTACAACTGGTGCCACGAGAGGAACGTGGTGACGATATTCAGCGCTCCCAACTACTGCTATCGCTGCGGCAACCAGGCGGCCATCATGGAGCTGGACGACACACTCAAATATTCCTTGTAAGTGTTGTGAACGCAACCTCCAAAACTTTTTTATATACAGTGATTTATTTATTTATTTTTTTAAAATTATGAATACTTTCTTCCCCCCGCAGCTTGCAGTTTGACCCGGCGCCTCGCAGAGGCGAGCCCCACGTCACCCGCCGCACCCCTGACTACTTCCTGTAACCTGCTTTGAAACTCCACTTGTACAGTCAAGTCCAGTGTTGCCATATAATGGCGGACACAGCAGCAGCAGCAGCAGCAGCAGCACACATTGTACATTCACACAAAGACCTATTTAAGCATTTAGCAAGAAATGTGTGTGCGTGTCTGTGGACGGACCAAACGATGTGTGCCATAAATCATCACGTTATGGATTGCTGAGGACTTGTCTTGTATTAGGAAATCAATCAATCAAGGTCACTTGATGCTTACGACTGACAATGGAGACAAATCAGTATAATGTAAACATCTGAAAATATGTATTGAGGACATGCGACGATGATCTGTTTGCACTTTTGTAAATCTTAAGAAATGTAACATAAAATGAAGATGAAGAGAATATTTGCATTTTGTTTTCTTTTTATTACCAAACCTGTCCCCCAAAAGTCCCGAGAACAAGAAGGTTTTACATGAGGTGTCTTGTCGAATGCATGAAGGTGTGTATGTGTGTGTAAAGATCATCAACGCACTGAACCCCAAGCTTGTATTAACAGACATGAATAATAATAAAGGTGGCTCCTTCATGACATGACTGTTTCACTTGTCGTTTTTGCGGCATATTCAGTATTTCATGGCTTTTACTTCTAAATCATTTTGTTGGCCTAAGTTGAAGGGCAAAGTACCACATTTTGGCAACTTGAGCAGAAATGGCTTTCGCACTAGTAGAACCATGTGACCTCTCCCAGCCAATCAGCAGGGAAGAAATGCAAATACTAACGTTTACATTGAATGCCAGCCATTTTCCCTGGAGCCCCCTCAATACCAACAGTTTTCCTGGATTTTCACTGAGCTTGCAAGGCCCACAGAATATTGACAAAAGTTCGATTGCAATTTAAACACGGGACGTACCAAAATAAAGATTAGACTCTTCTTTTGACTGAAAAAAAAATATGTATATTTCTCTCTTATTTAGTTCTTTAGTTATCAGTGTTTGAAAATGGCTAGGTTTTGTGAAAATTCCCATTTTTGACCAAGAAATGGGAGAAAAAGGGCTTTTTGTAAAAACAGATTTCAAGCACAATTTTGACGTTAACGCTGCTATTTTTTCTTGTTTGTTTTCCTTCGATAGAACAAAAAAAACATTACAAAAGTGCTTTTGACAACAAAAATACCAATTTATTGAACATAAAGAACTATTGAACTAACAAAGTGAACTATGTACATAAGTGCCTGACAGTGCATGTGGGATGTCTTTCGGCTGCCATCCGCTTCGCTGCCAGCTCCAACCATCCCCACAACATCTAGATGCACCACCTGTACATTGTAGAACCATAATCAATTGCAAATATTAGATATTGTATTGCTGCAGTATGAAGTATAGTAGGCTACATTTATTCACCTTTCTTTGCACCAAAAATAGGAAGGCCGAGCTTTCTGGGTGGTGGATCCATCTGTAATTGATAAAAAAAATAAAAATAAAATGTAAGATTACCACAGGGTTCACAAGTTGATGTGCTGTTGTTTTTTGTTGCTACATATTAACATTCTCCCACCTCTCTCTAAAACTATGACTAGAACTAAAACAATGACAATACAGAAATCGGCCTGTTTTTTGTTTTTTTTGCTACATATTGACATTTCCCCACCTCTCTCTAAAACTTTGACTACAACTAAAACAATACACAAGTCCGTCTATCAACCTAGCGATTCTGCACACACACACACACACACACATACATTATTTGTCCACTACATTTACAAGATGCACGACTTGTACATGTATTAGTATTACTGGCAACTTTATTCTATGGTAGGACAAGATGATGCATATAACTGCCTTATAACTTAGCAGGTCTTCTTACCTCCTCGTTCTGGAAGCAGGGTTCGAAGAAGACTCCCTGCTGCTTCTACTCCAATCTGAAGGCACACGCTCATCTGAAAGGTCAGGATCCAAATCTGGTTCATACTCGTCATCCTCCAAATCGGTGTAATTGTCGTGATGATCGGTATAGTCCTCCTCGCTTGACGCGGCCGGTGGAGCGTCGCTCAACAGCTGCTCGACGCGTTTCTTCGACGTGAAACTTGATCATTATCCTTTGATCACGATGCTTTTTCAGCCGAAAATAACTCATCTAGTGTTAACGGTTTAGTTTTTCTGTCCATCGCTCGCACTCTTTCTTCGTCCAAGGACTCCGCGTAACTCGAACACGTTATTCTCACCCCGGCCGACGCATACACTTCCTGTTTTTCTTCTTCTAAAACGTAATCCTTCGATGATACTTGCGTGATCGTGGCTGTCTTTTATATTTGTTGCCACCCGCTGGCCGTTGTTAACATCGCAGTCAAGCCTGATCCTTCACTCAGACGCTGCGGCAGCGTCAGACCCTTCTGTACATACACGCTTGCATAAAAAAAAGCCTTATGTGTACGCGGCGACAATGACACTTATGACGTACACATACGTCATATGTATTGATAGAGTTAAATATGATTAATAAAGTTACCGTTTTTGTGGGGTGGCGGAGTTATCTTGTGTGAACCACGGATTTCTCCCAGCCAATCTACAGAAAAGGCAACCAAATAAATAATGGAAAAGTGTTCAGTATTTTTTTTTAAGCCTATTTCATGTTTGAATGTAATTTAAAAAAAATCCCATGTAGCTTAATGATTCAGAACAGTTTTAAAATAATTAGAAACTAATTATATTTGATCAAGTTAAAGTTAATATTAATATATTTACAAATAAAATAGCCCAGGCCGTATTTGGGGTCCACTGAAATCCTTCCAGAACTAAAGTTGACAATAAAATTTGTTTCCAGCCGGAACCTATTAACGAACACTCTCGTAAACATACCTTTTTTTATTTTTATTATTATGAATTCCCTTATGTGAAATAGTAACAAAAAATCTAGTTCAAATGGTTTTAAAAAATAAGCTCGTATTATTAATAATTATATATGAACATTTGTTAAAGTATTTGAATAAATAAATAAATAAATAAACAGCCCCGACGTGGGTTTCGTCCCTCCCCTCCATCCAAAGCAACTGACTGACAAAGCGAGCAGCGCCTTAGCAGCACACAGCGTCCACGACTCCTCCATTTTGCTACGAGAACTGACAACAGTCGATAGAATTCCACCTCCGGGTTTGGAATAAACACACTAACGGTATGGCTGAAGTCTTCTATCGTAAACCGGACACGAACTGGGCTCGAGTTTCGCCCGTTTTCGGTCAACATCCGCGCGGACGTCTCACATTACGGTTAAGAAGAGGCCCGTTGTGATTTAGCTTGGTAATGCTAGCCGAGTCTGGCTGCTTCATTGATGACATTTGCATGTCTGCTTCTCGACAACGACCAGCAGAATTGTCACAAAATGGAGACGATCATTTTCCACGGTCGCATTTAAGTCGTTGAGTTGTTCTAAAAGCTGCACAAAAGCCGGTACGCGGTTAGCAAGGATGCTAAACGGTCGTTAGCTGCGAGGCGTTTATCTTTGATGTTCTCCAACGAAGGCAACTGTTCAGTTAACTTTGATCTTGTTTTGATCATGCTTCAAACAGAAATGGTGGTCGGTGGATGCGGTTTAGTGAGCAAACTTACCAACTTGTCGCATGCGATAACATTCCGCGAGTTGTTGCTTCGAGCAGGCGAACTCGAAATGCTGTGTTCCCCCGACCTTAAATACAAACAAGTCAAGCAATGTTTGAATTTATATATTTTAGGAGTTTATTTAAAAAAAAAAAAAATCTTATCAAAATGAAACAAAATGTACTGGAATAGTTGGACCAAAAATGGATGGGCTATGAAATAAAAAATCAAAACAAACAAACACAAATAATCAATTACTTTTATGTATTAAAATATTTACGTGTATTGAATTTTCTTAGTTTTTTTTTTTAATTACACCACCCCCACCCCCCATTTTTGTAATTATTAAAAATAATTTCTTACTTTTTAACAGTTTTCTGTATCAATGTTTTTGGATGAGGAAAAAAATTAACTTTTTTTTTTTTTAAATACACATAATACAAAATTTTATTTTGATTCTTACATTAATTTAAATAACTATTGTTAAACTATTTTCAAAAGTGTACTATTTTTATTTTCTAGTTTTAAGATAAAATTTGAGTAATATGGAGTATATAAAAATAAAATAAATTCGGCAAAAAAAAAATAAATTCTGAATTTTGTGAGTTCAACAAATAAAATGTAGTAAAAACATGTTAGATGCGGGTAAATCTGATGCGACTTTGTATTTGTTTCAGAAAATGCCCACAATAAAGTTACAGAGCTCGGATGGCGAAATATTTGAGGTGGACGTGGAAATCGCCAAACAGTCTGTCACCATCAAAACCATGTTAGAAGGTAACCCAAACTTGTTCATTTCCAATTCGTCGTTTAAACGACATGTTAACGCCACACTTGCGAATTGACAGATTTGGGGATGGATGACGAAGGAGACGATGACCCCGTGCCGCTCCCCAACGTCAACGCAGCCATCCTTAAGAAGGTAACGCATCTAGATTAATTAATTTTTGTTTTTTAAACGTAATGTATTTTTTTGTGTCAGGTGATCCAGTGGTGCACCCATCACAAGGACGACCCCCCTCCCCCCGAGGACGACGAGAACAAAGAGAAGAGGACGGACGACATCCCCGTGTGGGACCAGGAGTTCCTCAAAGTGGACCAGGGGACTTTGTTCGAACTCATCCTGGTAAGCGGCGGAAACTTCAAAATGTTTGCTTTGTTCTTGTTTGCTGCAAAACTGATATTTATGTTTATGTACAGCACTTTGTATACAGCAATGCCTGTTCTTAAAGCGCTTTATAAATAAAGTTGAGTTAAGTCATGTGACCGCACGGCGGCTTACTCATTGGTCGCTCTGCGTGTGCGCCAAGTAACAGAGCGGCTGGCAAACGAAACCTGCCACCGAGTGCAATGTGAACACGTTTGTTTACAAACTTCCACGATGAGTCACTTGGAAGGCTAAGAATGCAAATGTCGCAATTCGTTTCGTGTCAGGCTACATGAAAAATTGTAATCAACACAAAAACAGGAAATTCCACATTTTTGGAGTTCAAGTTTATTTTTATATACGAGTAACACCATATTTATTTTTTGGATTAAAAAATACGGAAAATTGTAATTTTTTATTATTTTTTTTTTATTTTCAATTTTGTCCAACATTAAAACCCGTCCATCTCTTAAGTTTGGAGTTTTAAAATTGTATTTAATTTTTTGGTCAATTTTCCGGTAAAATTTAGGCTTTTCTAATAAGTACCGTAAATCAAGAGAAAAAAAATTGTCTGTCTCCAAATTGTTTTTGTTGTTGTTTTTTGTATAAAAAAAAAAAATAGGGAAAATTCGAATTTTCTTTGGTTGATTTTCAAAACCCCACACCACACCCCCCGCCCCGCCAAAAAGATAAAAAAAAAAACAAGAAAAAAACAACAACAACAAAAACGTTCATCTATTAATTTGGGGATTTTCAAATTTTATTTAATTTTTTGGTCAATTTTTGGGTAAAATTATGGCTTTTCTTCTAATAGAGGAAAAAAAAAAAACCCCATTTTTATTTTATTTTTATTATGGATTTAAAAAAATAGGGAAAAATGTATATATAAATATATATATATATATATATATACTGCGATTGGCAACCAGTCCAGGGTGTCCCCCGCCTACTGCCCAGAGCCAGCTGAGATAGGCGCCAGCAAATATATATGATTTTCAATTTTGTCCAGCAACAAAAAATAAACATCCATCTATTAATTTTGGGATTTTCAAATTTTGTAGAATTTGTATTTTTGGTCATTTTTTGGCTAAAACTTAGGCTTTTCTAATAAATAAAGAAATAAATAGAGGAAAAAACTCATCTTTCTCCAAATTGTTTTGTTTTTTGTTGTTTTTTTTTAAAATTATGGATAAAAAAAAAAGAGAAAATTTTAATTTATATGTATATATATATATATATATATATATATATATATATATATATACACACACACACCTTATTAATTGTGCGATTTTCAAATTTTATTTAATTTTTTGGTCAATTTTGGCTTTTCTAATAAATAGATAAAAAAAAAAAAAAAGTCTTTCTCCAAATTGTTTTCCATTATTATGAAAAACAAAAAAAAAATGTTCTGTTAGATAACACAAAATGAGAACTGCCACTTGAGTAGTACACAGACCTCCACTAAGGCCAAACAATCCCGTCGAACTCGTTTGATGGGAAATGCCTTAATCCACCTCAACCACTCTCTACCTACCAAACCGTTAACTTCCTAATATCATTTCAGGCGGCCAATTACTTGGACATCAAGGGTCTGCTGGACGTGACGTGCAAGACGGTGGCCAACATGATCAAAGGCAAAACCCCCGAGGAGATCCGCAAGACCTTCAACATTAAGAACGACTTCACGGAGGAGGAGGAGGCTCAGGTAAGCAGGCGCAGAATAACTCGCCACCCAAAGATATTAAGATCTTTTCGAAATAAACTTCACCACAGTGCCATGATACTAATTCGCCACAAGGTGGCGCCACAGTAAAATGAATTGCTTGTCACCAGCCCAAAAAGTGAAAATGGGAGCTTTACAAGCAATGAACAAAAATGTTTAAAAATAATAATAAAAAATTCTGAATTATATTTTTTGCCCCCCATGCAGGTGCGCAAAGAGAACCAGTGGTGCGAAGAGAAGTAGTGCATCCCGCCAACACTATACACTCACGCACACACACTGAATAGAAATGTGTCCGCTTTATTGCTTGCACTGGTCTTGTTCATACTTTGTTAATATTGACTATATAGCTGACTTAATTTAGTACAGTACACCCCCCTCCCCCAATCTGTGTACAAAACTAGCATGACATTTTTAACATGTGTCATTATTTAAAGAAGCCCACAAATCTTTTTTTCTTTCCTCGTGTAGTCTTCTCAAAACAGATTTTTGATGACTCACCTCCCTGTGTTGGTACCACATTTTCTTTCTTTCTTTCTTTTTTACTAGACTTGTTTGTTGTCTGTTAGGTTGGTTGCTAAATGGAAAAGGTGTGGGAAGGGGAGTGAAAAGTTTTTAAGGTGGCTTTCAACATGGGCACCAGTTATGGAAGGAGAAAATAAAATGTTGGAAAAAAAAAAAAGTTTGCTGCTGTTTTTGTCTTCTAACAGGACGGTACGTTTTAACACACTTGTCTTGTATGAGGAGATAATCTTTTGTTCAGAATGGCTTAACTTGTTTGAGTTGATGAAAATTAGTAATACATTGAAATAAAATGACTTTGAAAAATTTTGCATTTGCCCTCAAAATAATTACAATTTCTAAGTGAATTTTTTCATTTGGTGTTTAAATTAATTACCCTAAAAAAAGCAACCAATCCTATTAAAATTAGGCTTAAATGATAAGTACAAATATTTGTAAATATCCAAATACAATTATTTTAGTGTATAGCTGCAACTATTTTAATTTGTCCTTTTCCATTGATTTTTATGTTTTTGAAAAATTCTCTATTACATCTCTTACAAAACGAACAATGACAAAAAAAAACTATTCCAACTGGATTTTCTAACACGGATTAGTTTTATGGACGTCACTTACAAACAACAGAAGCTCAAGATGTATAGTGAACAATTTTAATATATGCCAAAAATGGATGAAATGTATAGATAAAAAAAAATAAAATGCGGACAGGGTTCAAGGTGTGTTTTGGTGGGACATTTCAAACCAACATCGTGGAAATGAGAACTTGCCATAGGAATGCAACAAAAACACTTAATATTGCTTTAAGCTACAGACCAGACTAAATGTTTTTAAGCCTTTTTTTTTTTTTTTTTACATAAACTTATAAAAATGAACTACAGGACCTTTCTGACATCGATTAAAAAACAAATTTTACAACATGTAATATAATAGTACCCATTTGGTCGTCTCAGAGATACAAAAATGTTCCGTCAAAACAATGAGGGGAAAAAAAAAAAAATTAGAAAAAAATTATAATCCGTCTCAGGCTTGGCCACCAGAAAAATTTCTGATCTTTGAAATAAGCCAGCACAAATTGTGAAAGTGCCTAATAGTTGAAAAGAATTGATGGTTGCTTCCAAAGTCCACACAGACACGAAATATTTCTTTTCAAACATTTGTTCCTGTCGAAGCATTGAGGGTGTCAGTTGTATGCCAAAACACTGAGGGGCGCCATAACCCCCCAATCACATTTTTAAGGCCTGAAAATGGGAATTGTTGGTATAAAGTTAATCAAATGTACTTACTGGAAAGTTCCAAGCACAATAAAAGTTGTGAGATTTGCCTTTTCTTCTGAAACAATAAATATTTAGTTAATCATTAATTATGTAATAGTTATTTTTAAATACAAAGTAAACTTTTTTTTTTTCTTTGGTTGCCAGGTTTTGTCTTTAAGCTAAAAATATATTTAATGTAAAAACATATTTGGAGAAAATTGTTTGATGAGAAACCACACCAAAAAAAAAAAAAAAAAAAAAAAAGTAAAATTTCCTGATTGTATTTGATCTTAAAAAAAACCCAAAAAACAGCTTTGTGTCTATGTGCAAAAAATGTTTTCTGATTTATATTCACCATTTTATTATTGTATAAATTTTAAAGATAAAAAAAAAAACTAAAAATATTTCCTGTTTATGCGCAACAGTGTGGAAAAAGTGTTTTTAAAGAATATTTCGTTAGCCTTGTCGCACATTTCAGTCATTTAAAATCTATTGTCATGTGCTTGCTAATTTGCTTTTCTTATTTCCGTGTAGATTGTCAGTCCAAAATGGAGGTCATGGTAAATCTGCAAAAGTTGACTCGAGACAACTGGACTCGTTTGTTGAATTTATGTTTCTTCTTCTTCTTTTTTTTTTTTTAAAACACTGAAAAACGACTTAGTGTGCTATTTGGCTAGCCATTTGTGTTTGTGTGGACTTTTTTTTTTTTTTTTTTTTTTTAACCCGACAACTCTCTGCTGTACAATTTTTTTTCTCTCTCTCTCTTCTCCTGGCCACCCAGGAAAGCAAGCTAAACGTCAGTCACGTGGCCGACAGCTTGCGTTTGCCCGGGGCCGCGGCAGAAGGGGGGCGAGAGGGGCGCTGATGTAGTTGTTGGAAGGGGGGTCCGCGGGCGAGGGCGGCGGGCGAGGACGGCGGCGTGGAGTCCGCGCCACTTAAATGTGAACAAGTTGGGCTCGCGCAGCCTCTTCCTTGAAGGTAGCGAACGCACTTTTTCTTCCTCCTAAGGACAGTCACAGACAGTTATCTGGGAATAAACCCGGATGGCACAACGTCAATAACCAAAGAAAGACAACACAAAACATACACATGTACAACACACACACACACCTGTGTGAAAAATAAACAAAATAAAATTTCCCATCCCTAAACAATAACTTTAATGCAACATTTACAAAAATATTTAATTAATATATTTATTACGAAAGACTTCTGGGTTAGTCCAATCAACCTTCTGAGCAGAGTTAGCATGGTTAGCTTAGCATAGAGTGTTAGCATGGCATTAGCACAAATCAAAGTGAAACCTGGCCTTGTTTAAGCTAACGTGCTAAGCTAACAGTTGGTGGCTTTTTGTTGGTGTTACACGGTGGCGGGTTTTACACACCTGCAGGGACCGCACCAATCTGTCTGCTGCTTGAGGCCAAAGCGAGCTCGACATTTCTTAGGTGAGCCGGGCTCTGAGCCGCAACAACGACAACAACAAGACCAAGATGACGCACAAAGAAGAAAGAGGAAGAAGCATCAAAATGGCTGCCATGCGGGGGGAGAACGTTAGTAGCAAACACACACTGTTAATACACGCCAGTTAGTCGGACCCTTTCGCGCAGAGCCAGAGAAAAACAAGGTGTGAAGTCTTTTTACACAGCAACCCAGCCAAGCAGTACTTCACATTAGCAAAACTGCATCCCATAATAATAAGGTTAGTGTTTAGTGTGACAGATTTCCCCTTTCACGCAGCGATTTTGCAGAAAAGAAGATCTGTAATTTCACGCCATAACCCAGCAAAAAAGCAGGACATTTCACACAGCAACACTGCATCTCATAATAATAATAATAATAATAATAATGATAATATTTGCATTTCAATAGAATTTCACGTCTAGTCATCTAGTGTACCATATTAGCAAGGTAGCGATTACATTGCTAGCACGACCGAACGGATTGAGATGATGCTAGCTCAAATGAGAATAATGTGGCGCTACTGCAACGCTAGCATAGTATTAGCTTAGCGTTAGCATCTGTACCTGCGTTGGAGTCTTGCTGCTTCTCCCTTTTCCTCCTCTTCTTCTTTCCCTGCAGGAGGACACACACAAACTGACTCAATGGAAGATTATAAAAGCAAATTAAAGTATATTAAGAAATACTGAGTATAAAACTAGTATTAAATATGCTAATTAGCATCCGTCACTTTTGTAGCGACTGCAGCTTATTTACAGTATGACACATTGGCCACTTTGTTTGGCTCAAGTTATCACATCCAATACAAGTTATCTAAGAAATTAACGTTGTTTTTTTTTGTTTTTGTTTTTGGCAAGTTTAGAATATTTAATGCAACAATTTTCAGGCTTTTTAACCCCCAGTTCCCGTATGTTATAATTCAATATATTAAATGTCATTTTATTTTATATATTGTTACTTTTAATTACAAAAAGTCAACCATCAAATAACTTTTTTAACTATGAAAAGGTAGAATCGTCAAAATTTAAAACTGTTTAACATATGACATTATCATTATATTAATACATTTTAAATATTGATTTTTTTTCCACTCTAAATGCCTATTTTCTTTCATTTACTTTTATGCATTTTTTATTGTTGTGAAAAAGTCACATTTTATATTTAAAGTATTTTACTTTTAAGTTAGACATTACATGCAATTTATGTATTTGTTTATGTATAAGTAAACAAAAGTACATATTTAACAATTATTTACTCATTTCATTTTAAATGTAATAATAAAACAAAATATAAAATACTTTCCAGCATCATTACAAGGGATATATTTTTTTTAATTTTGAAAAATAATTAAGTTTATTGTAAGTGTGAAAAATATAATTTAAACAAAAATATCACTAATAATTTGACATTTAAATTTGAAAAATTAAACAGTTTTATATTTGTATGATTTTTTAAATATATATTTTGCATGTAAAATATAAACATAATTTTAATAACTTTTGTTAAAAATCTAAATGAAAAAAAAAAGAAAAAAAAAATCATGAATGTTTTTCAAATGTAAGGGAATTCCCAATAAAGCATCCTGCAAGCATAATGACCTCATCGTCTTTGTAAACTTGTGTGGGTGTGGCCCCGTGGCTCTGATGTCACGGTGTGTGCTGGTAACCATAGCAACATGCAAGCCGCCCCTCGCCAGGAATGAAGCATGCGGAGGGAACGCCGTGCGGCCGTTTGTTAATATTACCCACAATCCCTTTCATGCACGCTTGCCTACTGGCCCCGCCCCCCCCCAGCACAGACAAGACGAGTCCCTACCCAATCGGCTTTACTCTTTTCGCCCGCCGCCTCCTGCAACAGGTCAACAGCACACTTAGTGCAACACGTGCTGCGCCGCCGTGCGTGCGTTTGTGTGTGTGTGTGTGTGCATGTGAGGAAGAGGAGGGCGAAGGTGATGATGAAGACGGCGCTCTTACGTAGTTGTCGCGTGCCGACCAGGTGGGGTAGAGCTGCATGTGCAGTTGTCTCTCCTTGCGTGCCAGCTCGTAGTACTTGGCCTGCTCCTCGCGTGTCAGCGCGTGCCACTACACACGCGCACACACAATGAGTCACGTCAAAACACCGTTGCCGTGACAACCACACATGCGAGACCTACAGACGAGACTTTAAGGGTCGTGTTTGAAATGATAGGAAAAACATAACTGTGCGTACCCTTCGCCCGAGTATCTGGTTGATGGCGGCGCTCTCCTTGAGCGTGCACTCGGCGATCACTTTGGCCCTCATCTCCTTCATGTACAGCATGAAGGCGTTGAGCGGCTTCTTGATGACGGGCTTCTTGGGCTCCTTCTCCCGTTTGGCCTCCACGTGCGGCTTCCTGACCAGCGAGGAGGAAGGCGGAGAACTTGTGTTGTTTTTGTGTTTTGTTTACAGCGCCTTCTACAGTTATAACAACGAAGTAGCGCCGCCATTTCATAGCCATTTGTTTGCTAGCGTGCGGGACCATGCAAAACACACCCACAAATATTTGCGCTCAACCTTTCGAAGGAATGAAGAAACGGCAAAAGTGAGAAAATGATAAATTGTGATGCAATTGTGGTTAGCATGGACGCTAATGCTAATGACATGTGGCGAGGTGTCCCTTCTAGTCCACCAACATAGCAACGGCGCTACAGCAATGTCCTTGCTGGTCCAATAATACTAAAATGTAGTGGATCGCCAAGGCAACAAAGGGCATTTCGCTGCCGCTAACGTTAATTGACGTTCACGGAAATCCCAAACAGTACTGCCATTAACGTTAATTGACGTCAATTAGTCCCCCCCACCCCCTCAATGGGCAGCGCAATATCTTGGGCAGTTCTGGTATCGTGAGTGAGCAGGAAAAAAAAAAAAGCCCACTAGCTATGGCCAGCAAATGGCAGCTTTGTGTCTCTTTTCAATGGGCTGCCGGAGTATGAAATTACAATGAAACATGACGTAATCTGATGAAATCAAACGTTTTCAAGGATGACGTGAATGATCAAAGCGTTTTCCCCATTAAATATAATTCATAGAGCGTCACTAACCAAAAATAATATTCGTGTCAAAGTCACTGTTGTGCACAAAATGTATCTTTTCACAAAAAGCTTGTTTTCTCCTTATGTTTTCTTGTTGTCACTCAAACTATTTTCAAATGGTGATTACTCAAGAACGGAATAAGGTAGAATCATACTTTTTTTTTTTTCCTAATGAGAGAATGGAATCAAATCTTTCATATGGTATCCACCATGTTTATGTAGTCATAGCACACAGTAGTCTGTTTGCCTTGAAAGAAGAGTTAAAAATGCTCGAAATCGGTTGGCACTCTAGGGGCTGTTTTTTTTCTTTTCTTTTTTTTTGATTGAAATATGTCATTTAAAAAAAATTAACAGTAGCATTTTAGCGCCAACAACACATTCGCTTGGCAACAACAGAAACGTCATTCTCCATATTACAAGATAGACTGAACTGTAGCATCAAAATTCCTTTAACTCATTCACTCCCATCCGATTTGACTGAAGCAACCCCGTTCCGTTTTACTGGATTTTGACTGATTTTGTAAGGCCCACAGAATATTGTGTTACTACTATAAAAACATGGAACCTGCCAAAAGAAAGTTTAGAGTCTCTTCTTTCATCAGGAAAAAAAATAAATATTTGTATCTGTTTCCGTCGTGCAGCAATTAGCATTAGAATACAGCTAAGTTTCATCATTATTCACAAATGTGTCAAAAACATTGGGGAA
Organism: Festucalex cinctus; assembly: GCF_051991245.1. Lineage (NCBI taxonomy): Eukaryota > Metazoa > Chordata > Actinopteri > Syngnathiformes > Syngnathidae > Festucalex > Festucalex cinctus. The sequence goes on from NC_135428.1 coordinate 15,959,967, forward strand.
AAGAGCTTGTTGCAATGTGGCCCTGGTTTGATCTCTTATACTCTGCTGCCACCTGATAGCCGTATTTTGTAATAACTACAATTGCTTTAAGCGACCTCTTCAGGTTAGAGGCTGCATCAAAGCCTCAAACACTGCTCTAGCATAAAAAAAAAAAAAAAAAAAAAAAAAAAAAAAAGGTATAAATACGTCTTTGGGAGCAAATGAGTTAATAAAGTAAAACAATTACATAGTATACTTTTACTTAAATTCAAGGGCAAAGTCAGCTTTGTGTTTGTTTCATTTAGTAGGAATGTGTCACTGAGAGAGATCTTTGAACTGTAGTGTTAGTTCAGTGCTAATGCTAACAACATGAGGGAGGTTCAGTACTTACGCGTACATGCCTCGATCGTAATGCTCGTGCTCCTGTTTGCCTGACGGGGGCACGATGGCGGGGTGCGGGATGCCCGTGGGGTGCATGCCGGAAGGGCCCAGCATCAGAGAGTGAGAGAACCTGACCACAAAAAACAAAAACAAAAAAAAACAAAACAAAAAACAATCAAACATAATAATTCTGATAACAGATGCCAAAGAGGAACTGAGCCAAGTAGTGGGACACAAGAAGGTAAACAAACTAAGAACAGCAGTACATCTAGTTCTGTCCTTTTAAAAAGTGATCAAAGAGATCATTCTTTTTGGGCACTTTTACTTTTCCAGCAGAAACGGAACCAAAATGTTTCGAACAGAATGCTTTATATGTAGTCAACACTCCACTAGAGGGAGTGCTAGCCTAATCTTGCTTCAGAGTAAGAGAAGCAGAAACAAAAATGAAGCAGGACACTATAAAACTAACTAACTAACTAAATAAGTAAATAAATAAATAAATAAATAAATAAATAAACATTATAGAAATAATAATAAAAATGGAAATAAATAGTTTATCATTGTCAATTTTAAAAAGTAATAAAATTATCTTTCATATATAGCAATTCAGAATAAAATATTCAAAAATAAATACAATACATACATCAATCCATTATTCGAACTGAACTTTCAAAAAAATATATAGCACTAGTTTTAAACCTGCGTTACTTTTATAAATGACATTTAAAAATAAATCACTTTCCAACTGCATGAGCTAGAAACAGAAAAACACACAACATCAATAAATGGCAATAATTGTTTTAAACTGCATGAGCTGACAACTCAGAATAGCAAAATGAAATAACTGAATTTAAAAAACAATTCAGTTTTTTTTTTTTTTTTTACTGCAATTTGTCGCAACAGAAACCACGAGGGGCACGCTCGCAATGTAGCGACACTTCTGCCATCTCGTGTTTGTGCATTAAAAATCGCACTTATTAGATTAAAGAAAGAATTTCTACATTGAAATTTGGTCTCATTTTGGGGATGCTTTAACTTGTAGTAAACCCTCGAGTCATCCGGTCTCATGCACATCTAAAACAAAACAGCACACATGCGAGAAAAAAACAAAAAAACAAACACTTTGGCGCCACATTTGAAGTGAAAGCAAAATGAAATGACTATCAAAGCGCACACGGACGCACGTCAGCAGATGAGCAGCGACTTTGAATTTTTTGTTCTTTTTTATTTGGGGGAGGGAGTTTTTTTTTTGTTTTTTTTCTTGCAGCAGGCGGCGGTCGCAGTGGAGCTTTGCTACCTGCTGCAGTACCTGGAGTAGGACGAGGCGGCGGGAAGGTTGGAGGGGAAGGACTGTCGGAAGCCGCACGGGGACAGAGCGGCGGGGTACACCGTCTGCTTCTGCCTACCACAGCACAACCACAACACACATGCGCTTCACTTACTCGGACCAAAATAGTCAATAAAAAAATTAAAAATACAAATTTATAAAGTAAACGAAAAATACTAAATAATAAACATTTAAAATTAAAAAGTTAAATAATATAATAACAGTACATTAATAAAATTCAATAATAAACAAAATGAAAAAGTAAATAAAAATAAATTATTGTAAACAAAAAAAAATACATACGGTAAAAAAAAACGGAAAAAAAAAAACGTGCTTTTAATGGGAAAAATGTAAATGAAAAACACAACATATGATGAATGAAAAAGCATTTATAATAAACTAAAAATCATACCAAAACAAAAAAAACAAATGAAAAAAATATATACTGTGCTGCTTAATAAGTAAAAAAAATAAAAATAATAATAAGAAGAAAATAAAAAAATAAAATAAAAAAGACATACTTTTAATGGGAAAAAAATGAATGTAAATGAAATAACATATACTGAATAAAAACAAATTTATAATAGAGTAAAAATTAAAAAAAAAACGAAAAACACCACACTAAATATAATTAACGGGAATTTTTTTGTTTTTTTTGTTTTTAATTAACATGGATTTCCATTATCGCGGGGTGTTTGCAACGTAACACCCGCGATAAACAAGGGAACACTGTACATTAAACTATTAAAAGGTTTGGGATAGCAGCCACCAATACTTAAGGCAAAAGAAATCTGATATTGAGTACGTCCTCCTCGGCAGTAGTTGGCGCTAGACTGCAGCAGTCTGATACATTTGCATAAAAAAAAAAGGTCTTTCATAATAAGTACGTGACTGGCCCGCCAGCAGTCCAGACCTGTCTCCCACTCAAAAATGTGTGGCAGATTGAAGAAATCAAGTTGCGCATCAAGCAAAGAATTCTACCTAACAAAGTGTCAACAATTCGTGTCTTTAAGTTCCCAATACGTATTGAGTGCTGTCAAAAAAGGAACACAGCGGTGTCGAATTATGTCGAATAAAACTGTAAAACAACATCCTTATTACTCAATCTAACAAAAGAAGAAGATGAAGAAAAAAAAGAAGGTATCCAAGAAACAAATCGCATGTGTGAAAGAATCTTCTGTCGAATCTAATTTGAGGCTGTGAAGCATAGAGAGCCTCTGCAGGAGAATCCGAGGGGGGTCACCGATGACAGCTGGAGGGGGACGCCGGCCAGAGAGCCTTTGATATGTAGTGGGCCCCGCCCCCCTTTACAAATCTTTTTTTCAACATACGCACTCACGCGTAATGTCACACACCATCAAGCTAATGACAGCAGCGTTTGTTTCAGTCGGACTGATGCTTCAAGTTCGGTCCAGACAATATATAACCCTGGAGGTGTGAATTTTTGAAGCTATCTTTAAATTTGAACAGTGTATTATGTGTAGTTGTGTGGAAGTTGTTATGCGACAAAAAAAGTGTGGAAAATAAAAATCACAATAACATATGTAGGAATGCTTCAGCATTCCCACAATTATAACAATACAGATGTCTGCTGAAATGCACTGAAACATGTGGCAGAGGAGCCAATTTCGGCCTGGAATCCCACAATTAATACAATCAATAGTAAATAAAGCAAAACATGTTTAAGAAAATGAACAAAAGAAATTAAATACAAGATCTGTGCGAAAAATCCGGTAACATTTACGTTAACCTGTGCATACTAGCGCTTCCTGCACATGCTAAAAGTCGCGTTTCACTTCGATAAGTGATGTTTTCTGTTCTGATGTCTTCTTCCAATTTGCCAAGAAGACAATATGCTAAAACAAGAAGCTAATCCAGGCTAAATCTGTCAAACATCAGGGAGTACACGAGCGTGAAAGATAATTGTCACAAAACAAAACGGTTGACATTTCCGCCCATCCTTCGCCTTCAATACAAAAACATTGTAGAACAAGCAGATCATCCGGATTAAGACAGATTAGCTGTTCATAATTTCTCAGTGAAGACTTCTTGTCCGACAAAGATAAAATTGTTGCCACTCGGAAATATCTCGGGACAAAGACTTCATTCCAAATCCTGCGTGACATTTGACGGAAATCCCTGAACTGCTACCACTTCAGATAATCCATAAAATCAACAGAGGACTAGCATTCAACAGAATGTAGTCGATTAAATAAAGAAAATGAAATGTTGTAAATTAACAAACAAAATAGCAAATATATACAAATAAAATAGCCAGTTAAAAAAATGGCTGGATGAACAAATGTAGGCGTTGTGTTATGATAAAACTTCAGTTTCAGAGTGACATCTTTATGTGGGTCAACCAACTCATTTTTGATCAATCTATTTAATTACGCAAAAAATGTTTTTTTTATTGCATCTGCCAAATCAGCAGCAACTTTCCATTTTACATCAAACAGAAGCCTCGTTGGCGATAATTTGATTTTTGCTTGGTAAACGATCACAAGACTTTGTGTTTCTCTGGCGGTGCCGCTTGAGTGGTCCACATTCCAGAGGTTACAAGGAAAGAATAGCGTTCCAACACAATGTGACCTCCAGTTAGGTGACAGGTGAAACGCTGATGTATGGATGCGGGTTTTCTTAAAACGTCACACAAATCTTTTTTTTGTTTTTTCACACTATATATATATATATATATATATATGTCTATAATAATAATGCTTTGTATTCATCCATGGTCGTACTCAGATTTTCACGCTACTAATCTACTCACACATTTCACATGCACGGTACACTAACACAGCATAAATAAAAGCTATTACACTTTGTACAAGGTCACTGGAAGTTCAAGGAGTCACTCACAGGTAGCGTATGTGTGTATGTGACACTCACCAGCCCATAGAGGGCGTGATCTGTCCGACACCGCCTGAAGGGAGAGGGTAGTAACCTGAAAGGTCCTGGGATTGATGCCTGTGAACGCCTACAGACACATACACACACAATTATGACAACTACACACGCACTTGTCTATTTTAAAGCACATCATTAGGTCTGTTTGGTGACCCTGGAGGACATTAGGGCAATTAGCACTATTAGCAGTGTGGGAACCTCATATTAAGCACATACAAAGACACACAATTACACCGTGTATTACAGAGCTTTACATCTCGCTTTAAAAAGCACTAGCAAGACATTTATATGTACGGCTCACAATAGTTGATTGGCCTCCACAAGCATAGGTGGCGCGAGGCCTACTTTCAGACTCTTGCCTAACTACCCAGAAGAAGGAAATCTCTCTTTTTGACGGGGTTTCCGACGTCAAAATTTAAAGTGTTCCAGGCAAAAATACAAGTATTTTCTTTTTAGGTAAGTGCAACATCAATAGTTATTTCAGCGTTGTTTATTTTCTTTTTTTTTAAGGTATGTTCTATGCGCCCCCACTATTCCAAACACTGTATTGAAATTAATATTGTGTTTGTGGAATGTGAATTAAACATAAAAAGCCACTCATTTATAGCCATCGTCTGGGGCGGCCATTTTGTCTTGTACTGCCCCCTGCTGTCGACTGAAAATGACATCACAAGTGCCTTATGGGCTCAGCTTGCAAACGTCACATGACCAAACTCAGAAAGGCGAACCATGATGGCCGTTACCATATTAACAGAACATTTTATTGTAAATATTTATTTTTTGCTTCCCCTTCAAAGGGATATTGGTCGTAATTAAAGAGATACTTCACTTATTTAGCCCATTATAGCAATAAAAAGTTAATATTGTGTCTATAATTAATTTGATACTTTCATTATTTTTCACGTACAAATAGTACCTTTAAAAACACATTTTGCAACTTGTTCTTGACTGAAAATGACATCACAAGGGCTCAGGTAACCAATCACAGCTCACCTGTTTTCTAGGTTTGGTCATGTGACATTCACAAGCTGAGCTGTGATTGGTTACCTGAGCCCTTGTGATGTAATTTTCAGTCGACAGCAAGTTGCAAAATGTGTTTTTAAAAGGTACTAATTGTACATGAAAAATAATGAAAACAACAAATTTATTATAGGCAAAATATTAATGTTTGACTGCCATGGCTAAATAAGTAAAGTATCCCTTTAATCATGCTGCTCCGCTATTCCTTTTAAATAGGGGTGCACCGATCACAATTTTCCGGCCGATCACCGATCCCCGATCTTTTAAAAAGTCTGACCTGCCGATCCCGAATATTGCCGATACCGATTTTTTTCATTACAAGCAGCATATACCTTCAGTGTTCCAATCTTGTTTTATAGGAAAACATTGAACAATATCGACGAAATTAAACAAACGGGTTGTTTTAACTGCACGTGAAGTGGTTCTCTCAAATAAAAATGAAACTCTTATTAATCATTTCAGGAAAAGAGGGTAGTGGCTGACTTTTTCAGACCTCTGAGGATGGAGAAGAAATTGGTGGAAAAGATCGGCTTATTTTTAATAGATCGGCCGATCACCGATCTTCCAAAATTAAGGAAATCGGGGCCGATAAATCGGCCGGCCGATCGATCGGTGCACCCCTACTTTTAAACACATTAAAATAGAACATGAAAAACATACACAGCTATAACTGTGTAGGCTGTTCTTCTTCTTCTTGTTGTTCACACAGTAAATAGTGTTGGGTGCCAGCGCGGCCCTTCAAAGGAAGTCATTTGTCAACAGGCAGAAGCTAGCATTTAGCCCGGCTGGTCCCACCGTGTTTGCCGCGCAGGAATGCCCTGCAGATTATTGTAATTTGGACCTCGCCTCCCTTGGTTCTCTATTTGGGACCCCGAGAGTGTCAAGAGGCGCAATAAACCGGGGACGGCGGTCGTTGGCCGTCTCGTCTCCGCCGACCTCTACGTCTGTCAGTCTACGGCCGTCCTCACGACATCATCCTCCTCGTTGTGTCTCCATTCATCATGCTAGTGTATGCTAATATGCTAAAATGCTAACTGGTATTCTATCCATCCACTTAACCATCCATCCATATACTGCATAGATATCAACAACACTATTCAACTAAACAGACAAACATATGAATAAATACAAATTATTCATGTCATGAATCGATTTCATTCAACGTGCGATTTTACTGTTGGACGAAAAGGATGACATCACTGATGATGTAACAGCAAGCCCGGACGAGGTGGCGAATGACACGTGGGGTGAGGTGTTAATGTGTGTGGTGCACGTGCGATGATTGACAAAAAACCCAAGTAAAAACAGAGTGTCAAAAATCACGCGAGACGGTGTGGGAATGGTCAGACATTGCAGCCAGGTGTGTTTCTGTGCATGTGTGTGCAGGTGTCTCTCAGTCTGTCATTAAGATCTGAGTCACCATCCTACAGTCATAGACAAGGTGTGGTTGTTTCCTTAGTAAAAGTGTGTATGGGAAAAAAAGGGGGAATTCCAGACGCACACGGTGGCCGATTGCCCGAGGTGCGTTCGTTTTTATGTCCCACGCGCAACTTTTTAAAATGCAAAGCTCATTTCTTTGTCATGATTTTGCCAAGAAAATGTATACAGAATTCAACAAAAGGTAAAACTGTAATTATGTTTTTACGATGATGTACAAAAGTGGTAGGATGCTTTTTTGTTTTGGCAATAGCAACATCAAAATTTACCCAAGGTAAACAATAAAAAATATACAACTATTAGAGTGGATCCTGCATATTTGTGATAGGGATGCAGGATAATATTGGTGGCCGATAATTATCGGCAATTATAGACCAATTTGATATCATACAGTAAACCAGATAATAAAGAAATCCAGCGATAATAATATACATGCCACACTGGTCCATCCGTTGTATTTGTGGCTCAAGTTGTGCCCAAATCTTCAACCCCTCCTCTCTCCTATGATAGTGTTGCATATTTGTGATGTCATGATGCGCGCGACCTCATATTGACAGACGGTGCATCATGGTGACAAGGTAGTCGCCAGTGTGGGCTTTCTTTACTGTGTCTCCACAAAACGTTACCCTCGCAGTTTTTTCTTGCATCTTTAAAGCATGACCGTTTTGTTTTGGCCAAAATCAAAATGAGTTACTGGTTGTCTTTGAAGCAGAGATATCAATAAAATCCTCTCCTCACCCTCTCTTTTTATTTGGTTTTCACACCCCTAATACATGGGTGCTTCAACCCTAAAAATGCAAATGCAAAACATAGTTGGAACACATTGTTGAGTCGAAGATTGCTGAGTGGTCAAGTTTGCAATCATTCGACTTATAGGAGGACTCGAAAGTATATTTGTATTTAAGTTAATTTTGCAAGCAATTATCGGCTTACTTATCATTTAGACATTGGCACTTTCTAAATTTTTTCGTTTATCGGTATCGGTTGAAAATAATATTATCGTGCATCCCTAATTTGTGGTAAATCGACACAATTAGTTTACATTGTGAAATCAGCTATTATTAAGACAAAGAAATATAACAAAAAAAACTAAGGAAAATATATGCCAGCTCAAAATGTTTAAAAGTCAGAGCGTGTTTGTTTATAACCGTATACTATATGTGTGCGTAATTGCCACCCTAATTGTTTCCATCTCGTGCGTACGTGAGGTTGGCGGCCCCCTTCAGTCGCCGTGGGACCACCCCCAACATTGTCACACAAAAAGTTTACCCGGCAACTGAGCTTGGAGCAAGGCATCGGCAGGTTAATACAGAGTGACTGGAGGAGTCTCAGAAAGCCATGGAAGTGGACCACCTTGTGGGAACTTTTCATGCATCAAACACTGGTTTGTGACTCCCTGCGTGTTTGCGTGTGTTCGTACCCGTCTTCTGACTCATGTCGGTGGGCAGGTGCGGGGGGCTGCTGCCGAAGTGATCGTTGCCGTAGGGCAGCAGCGACGTGAGCGGATGCATGCCGTGGGGCTGCTGCACCACAGACACCTTGTTGGACTGGAACAACACAAGGAGAACAACAATAATCACATGAGCTACTGGGAAAAAAAAAATCAGCATGTCATATGTGATGGCAGTATTGCTGGGGATAAAAATAAATAAAAAAATAAAGACAAGGCAAAGAAAAACAAGTGGCCCATACTGATTTAATCGGTTTGTAACGGAGGAACCACTTACCACTTTGAATAGGTTGGAATAGAGCAGAGCAAAAAACCCCAAAAAACAACAATAATAATAAATAAAAATACAAATAAATAAATAAATAACAATTAATAATAATAATAATAATATGTATTTAAATACTTAAAAATTAAAAAAAGATTTATACGATAATTAAATTTTGCATTTTTTCTCTAAATAATATAGAAATAATATAAAAATAAAAATAAAAATAAAAAATAAAAAAAAACGGTCAAAAATGTGTATAATTGAAAAACTTTCATGTCCGTTTTCAACAACATTTAGCATTAGCGCAGCGCTAACACACATGTAAACACCCGATTTGTGTTGTTGCGAAAAATACTTAAAGCGTGCTGTCGTGCTAACTTTAGCGCACATGGCCGCACATCTGTCACTGCGGCTTCTCTTTCACGTGCCGAGTTCGTTTTGCCGAAGAAGACGAAGAAGAAGAAAAAAAAGAAGCGTCCCGCCTGTGCGTCCGCGTTTCCTCGCCGTAATTAGCCGCCCTTGAAGTGGCTTCCAGAGCGCCTTCCGCCTTTTCCAAGTGCACTCGGGGGGAGGCGCTCGCCCCAACCCGGTCATTATCGGACCGCTCTGTAGTTAAGCGAGGAGGAGAAATCCCCCACTCCTCACCTCACACACACAGACACTTGCACAACAGACACAATGTACACACACTTAGCTCAGTTTAACAAGTGTGCACACATACTATACATGCGGAACACACACACAATGTACTTTATCGGACAGAATTGTGATGACATATTTCAAGAACAGAGACCTTTTTTGATAATATCAAGGAACAAAATCAAATCTGCTCTATGTGTTGACTCGCCAAGGTGGGTGGGAGTGACTCACATGCCCAAGTCATTAGTAAGTCTCAGTTCATAACCTTCAAATTTCAAGTAAGTCCAAAGTTACTGTGGCAAAAATCGACCGAGTCAAGTCGAGTCATTACTTCAAACTTCTTTGGTGGTGCCTGGACTTGACAGTGACCAGACTGACCAGTCACTCAGCCAATTTCTTTGACTTGTATTCCAAGTAAAACGTATTAACAAACAACAACAACAACTATACTAAGTGCAATTTCTGGAAAAATTGCGTGGGAATGCTGAAAGCTGAATGCTAAGTTGAATGCCTATGAAGGAAATTGAAGGATAAATTACAAAGTAATTACATAACTAGTAATTACTAGTAATAGTAGTAGTAGTAGTAGTAGTAGTAATATTATATAAGTTGTGTATTTAGTGTATTTAGAAATATGTTTTTATTAGGGATGCACAATAATGCTATTTGCAACCGATACGATAAACCAATAATTTAGAACGTGCCGATGTCACTAACCGGTAAGCAAGCCGATAATTGTGTTTTGTTTAAAGCTTAGCATTAGCTTAGCATGCTAACTTAGCATTAGCACAACAACAACTGCAACAACCCAAAAGTGTATCCAAGCTGTTTGTTGCTATACCCAGCCGAAATTGACAGTAAAATTAAGCATAAAACTAAGAAAATTTGAAAACCCACACTTATTACTGCATCTTACTGAGCAGTTGTGACCGTCGTCATCATATTTTTATGTATGCGTGTGTTATACTGCCCCCTGGTGACCAAGGTCTGCACACTAGAAAAATCGGTCCAGAATTGTGACCAGAGGTGTGCAGAAAAACCCCCCCAACACCAAACCTTTAACTAATTGTTCTGATTTTTAAACATTTATTTTTGATTATGGAAGGTGATTTTACTTTTTACTTTTTTTTTTTTTTTAAATTGGGCGACAAAAGGGGGGAAGTGCACCTACTTTCTTCTAATTTCTTTCAATGTTTCATCTTTTCTAAAAGGTGAGATTAAAGACACTCGGGCCAGAGGAGGACCAAAGAGACGAGTGTTTTAATTTCCGCTTTTAATGGAATAAAAAGACAACTAAAGAATAAATTAGTAGCGTGTGTGCGCGCTCTTTAGCATGTATCTTAGCATGTGTGTGTCGCATCAATACAAACGAGTGCAACGCGAGCTGTCATTAAGTGTCGCACTGACAGCGCAGGAGTGCACATAAAACATTGTTGACAATACAACCATGACTCAAAAAGGCCTTTCAAGTATACGCACACACACGGACGCACGCAACACAAACACACGTATGCATTTAGCTGACACGCTTAATCCAATTGATCAAGTAATTGCTCCTTTGAAGCCATTTATCTTTGATGTCATCGGCAAACAGGAAACGCATTATTCGCCCACTTCCTGTGACACATTTTGTGTTTTATTTTGAAAGTGAAAAGTGCTTTGGGAGGTATAGAAAGCAGATTTTGAAACACATCCGTAACAATATGGCTTGCTTTATTGCCACAGCTAAAGCTTGACTGTTGTTTATTTTTTTTTTTTTTTTTTTTTTTTTATTTTTTTTGCAGTATGGCCTGGTCTGTTACTCTTCAAAATTGAATGGGCAACCACAATAATCCATAAAAGTTACAAGAATCAGTCCAGAAATCGGATCATCCATCAGTTTTCTATAGCACTTAACTCCATTAGTCCAATCAGAAGAATCAGTTCAGTGTTGTGAGCAGTAATGGGTAACCAAAAAAAAAAAAATGTCTGGCCCTTGAACTCAGCTGCATTGACCCTTAGTAGTCATTCAAAATTAAACCGTTTCTGGGAATAATGCATAAAAATTCTCCATATCAAACCAATGTTACCTTTGTGAGCCTAGCGTTAGCGTGTCACTGAAGTACAACACACCAGGGAGACCCCCCCCCCCCACACACACACCCTCCTCCCCGTTCCAAATCTGGAAATCATTGCCTTCTCCAAATGAGAGCCTTGGTTGACATCAAAAGCAGGACCGCCGTTAACAGCGCAGACGTGTTTAAAAAAAGCAACACCCTACTCACCACAGACCCCCAAAACCAACCATTTAAAAAAAGAAAAAAAAAGCCCCCCCCCCAAAAAAAAGCTTTACGCTGTTTTCTCTTCTAAAGCCTCTTTCACACAGAGACCCCAAAAAATTGGCACTTCAGAACCTTTAATACAGGAACCAGCGGGGTGAGATAGTGACGCGCTTTCATGCAGATACAATAAGATTATTTGATGGCATGATGACAATAACAGATTATGTGTCTGCTGTCAAAAGTTCACAACCCCAGTTCTCCAACCATATGAATATTCAGGAAAGTAACACAAAAAGGGGGGGGGGGGGGGGGGGGGGGGTTGAAAACAGTGGCTTTCAATATGACTATTGCTTTTAACAGAGCGGTGGGAAAGTGATGGATGGTTGGAAAAATTGAATGATCATGACCATTTAGGTAGAGATTTAAAATATATATATATATATTCTGGACCACGATTAGATCTCATGATTGAGATGACTGAGCTGTCACTCATAGTGAAAGCAGTCTCTCTTCCAGATTCTCAAATGTCCCAGATGTTAAATGCCGCTACACATCCGGAAAACCGAGAAGGGGGGGGACAAAAAAAACAAAAAACATCCACTCTGACTAGTTCCGAGAGTGCCTACATCTATTTATTGCTCTTAAGTAGCAAGCAGAGTACAAAGTACAAAAAGCGCTGAAAAAGAAAGTATTGTGTGTAATGGATAAATAAAAACCAAAAACAGTTATTTGTATTAACCCCCATTAGCTCCTTAAAATATATGCTATATATTAGGGGTGTTAAAAAAAATCGATTCGGCCATATATCGCGATACTACATCGCGCAATTCTCGAATAGATTCAATAGGCGGCTGAATCGATTTTTAAACTTCCATTTTTAATGGAAAAATATTCAACAAAACATCTTACTTTGGGTTAGGGTTCACACCTTAAGCATGGAAGAATGTTTTATGAACGGAACATTAAGCCTTAATATTTTATTTTAATGCTGTTCAAGCATGAAATAGATTACAACCTGTATAAGACTGAAGTTTCAGATAAAGAAATAATACATTTTCATACAAATCTTACACTCTACAAGTTTACTGATTAGCATTTTCTAAATTTGAATGGAAAAAATCGCAACAATCGACTTATAAATTCGTATCGGGATTAATCGGTATCGAATCGAATCGTGACCTGTGAATCGTGATACGAATCGAATCGTCAGGTACTAGGCAATTCACACCCCTACTATATATAATCATAATATAAATATAAATCACTTTCATGGGAGCGCTGTTCCTATTTTTCCATGAATAGCAGGTTTTCAATATACACTATTTAGTCATTGAATATATAAATACATTCAATGACTAAATAGTGTATATTGAAAACTACTAAAAAAAACCCAAAAAAAACTAACTCAAAATACATTAAAAAAAAAAATACAGTCAAAATGTAAATAGATAAATTACCATATTTTTGTATGAACACAGTTATATTTCTCTGGAAATTACATTGGAAATTGTTTACATTTTAAGTCAGATTTGATCACATTTCCGAAAGATAAAGATCAACCATTTTCTATTTTTGATTATTTTGATTCCAGACTATAAATGAATAAAACCTTGGTGCAGGTTTGCGCTGTTCTTGTCGTCTTTATTGTACTGTGTGCCTCTCAGGAAATCATTTTCCAAAAGTGTTTGAAGTTAACAAGGCAGAATTGACATCTACACGTGTAAAAACTACTTCAAAGAAGCAAGTGAACTCAGGATCACTTGCACTTGTTTGTTTTCCGTTTTGACAACAGTTTTCAGTATCTATATGGAAACCATAATATTTAGCATTCCTGTATATAATTCCATCGTTTTTAAACACCCCTGTAGACTAAAAACCTGCTAATATGTGACATCACATTAACCGACAAACTGAAAAGTTCAAATGGTTAGTATGAGTGTTTGAGATTTTGATCACGACTACCATACTGTAGTGGCGTCTCTGAGAGCATGTCCTCAGGTTACAACCGTCCATTTTGAGGTTCTGATCAACGTACAATAAACTAGTTAGCGGAGGCGGCACAAAAATGCATGCAGAGCTAGCACTGAACTTTTTATTTAAATGGTTTTGATTCAAGGCCTCGAATTGATAATAATGACAATAACTCGCGTTAGAGGGCATGTTCAAGATTACTATACATACAAATTCAGGTTATGTTGCCAACCACTGAAAAAAAGTCACAAACCATAGAAGAAGATGCAACATTGTACGTTGACGTAACTGGGATTGTAATATAAATAACACAAAAGCAATTCTGATGAATTGCAAAAACTCGACTGACTCCAAACACCTGCAAAAACATCTTCGACTCCAATCGCCTCCCATTGGTGGTTCAAAGTTGCCAAAGTGGTTTTGGCGTGCAGCCTCAAGGGGGATTTGACGCCTAAACCCCCCACCCCCCACCCAATGGATACCATTTGCTCGCAGCTGTGCCGAAATATGACTTTAAATTAGCATTTGGGACCCTATCCGTCAAAGCCACTACTTGCGAGACGTCCTTTCTTTTGGCCGTGACTGCAGTTGGCCTGGCTTGAATTACAGATCAAAAATGGTTTCTTCATGACTCGGATCAAGCAGACGACGAGAGGAGATGAAATGGGATTAGAGTGCAGACCCGAGATTGGCGAAAACAATTAGCTCCCAAGTCCCTGCGCCTACGAATTGTTAATTGTTTGTAACCGAGGGCCTTCCTTGCATCCGAAGTGGGGTGGTGGGGGGAGAAGGCGGGGGGTGGTGGATTTCCTCAGCCCGTCCAGATCGCGTTACACAGGCCCGGAGGCTCTGATGTGGCTTCTGACAGCGAGCGCAAAACCAAAAGCCCGCAACCGCGCAGGCCGGCTCGGCGCTCGTCCTCGTCCTGCGGTCGACTCTGAGGAATATTTTTGAAAGCCTGAATGTATTCCAAACTGCACTCCCCTCCTCCCCAGCCTCCTCCATCGCTGCAGGGATGCTGCGTTTGAATGTTGGCGGCGAACTGGTGACAAGTTGTTCCGAAGGGATAGCACGCAGGATTGAGATGGTTTTCATTTACGGGCAGAACATCTGGTGCGGGAGGTGAAAGCAGTTTTGAGTTCGGAACTGACTGTAGAAATCACTTTCTGGTTGCGTTTGGACAGGTCTGATCCAGTAAGAAAAAGAAGAAAAAAAAAAAGCAGTATTTTTTCCTATTTTTCATTCTTGACTATACTGTGTGAAAGGTATAGTTACTTATTAGGTTTTAATTGAGTTTGGGTCATCTGTCACAAACAATGAAGAGCTAGCAAGCTCCGCACTACGTGTAGATGCATGTTTAAAGGGTTGCAAAAGTTTTGCAGTTCTAAACATTCTAAAAAATCTTTTTCTGGTCAAGTCGTTTGTAAATCATGCATCTCTGCTGGTCTTAGTTCGCTAGCAACACAAAAGCTATAACAGCTACGCGGTACATCGTTATCGTACTCTATTTGATCTATTTTAGTGAAGTCAACCTGCCGCCATTACGTATAAAATGTATGCGATACGAAGATATGTTTGATAGCACAGTGTTGACCAATTAAAACAATTACCAATTACAACATGCAGTTCCTTTATAAAACAAACAACAACAACAACCTAACAAAAACTCGACTGTGTAAATGATGAGCTAAAACATCAACATCTTATCTCATATGTGTCGAGATCCGGTCCTCGAGGGCCGAAGCACTGCATGTTTTCTAGGCTTCTCTACTCCAATGCACCTGATTCAAGGATCAGGATAATTATCAGGCTCCTGCAGAGCTTGCTGATGAGCTTAAATATGAATCAGCTGTGTTGAAAATGGGAGGCCTCGAAAACCTGCAGGGCTGCGGCCCTCGAGGGATTCAGTTTGACACCACTGTCTTATCTCATTAAGTGGACTTCAGATTGACAAGCCTGAAAATAATAAGTTCTCCATTTTACAAGATACTCATCTGAGTCAGTACAAGGGGTATACACGCACACACATGCACAAATGGACTCAATGGACTAAAGGTGCTAACTTGTAGCGGGGGAAAACAAAAAAAATCCCATTAGAACATGTCCGCCTTTTTATCCGTCGCATCAATTAAAGCCCTTTCCATTGGCGAGCTCTTGTTCTCTATTAGCGCGCCACCTTCTCGCCTCTCTCATGGAGTTGCTCTTTAATCTCAGAGAAACGCTATTGCCATTGATGCGTCTATTGATCTGATGTTTGCGCCTGATGCTTTTATCTCAGTCTGAAAAGAAAAAAGCCTCAGGTTCAGGGTGCTAGCGCGTTTCGGCCAATGAGGACTTGAGAGGTTTTCTGGATATGAACAAATTTTGTGTTGGCTGTTAAATGTCTTTCCAGTAGTTGTCAGGCATCTGTATGAAAACTGTTACTTATGCGCATAACAGTGTCTGTTGACGCTAACATTTATTCGTAAGTCTGTTAACAATTCAAAAGCTAAAGCCTTAGGGGCCCGGGAACCTAGCATGTTTCAGTCGACCACGACTAAATGTATTTAGGACATTTAAAATTCGGTGAGGCTTTTCATTAGCAACAATATTTATTTTCATTATTCATCAGGCATCTGAATGGACACCTGTTACTTTGGGTAAACGGAACCGCACACTCAGTCGAAAATACAGACATAAAATGGTCAGTTAATCTTTTCCCCCCCAAAAAGACAAACGAAAAGATTGGCTGAAGTTGATGGTGTTTTGTTTACACTGTGCTTTTCAAAGTTTTCAGTCTCTCTACATTGCGAAGGGCAGTAATAGACTACGGCACATCTGGAGTTGAGTTCAAATTCAGGTAATGTCACCCCGGTAGTGACAGAACTCCGCTATAAACAGAGAACGTAATCCAGGAAACATTAGAATCCAAGTTGCCTACGATTGCATGTTTCAAATGAATATTAAAGCTAAAAATGGATGTATTCCCATTAAAACCTGTAAGCAACCTGCTGGCCTCGTGTTTTTCCATAAAGTGGCGTCCCAGAACTGGACCGCAAGTGTACTACTCCGAGAAAATCCCCTCCCATCTGCCTATAAACCCCAAAAAAGTACATTTGAATCCAACATCTTAGCCAGAGGGCGAAGTTTTCGGTGTGGCATGGTTCCACTAGACTAATCCAAGCGCGACGGCAGAGGGGGGTAGTGAGGGAGCGTGATGGCGCTGCCATCCAGCGGACTGCGAATGGACTCGGTCCAAATCCTTTGCGATGGCTCGCTGGCGTGCGTCCGACCGCAACGCAGCACGTTGCAGAGGTCATCTGTCAACACTGGCCGCTGTGTGTATTTAGATATTTATACCATACGTGCGCCTTCGTGTGTTTATAAGACATTTGTTTTATTTTAGTCCTCGGAGGAATGCACCATTTGACAAGGTCAGCCGAGAGTTTCTGTTAGATAGCATGGCATAGCACTTTTTGGGGTTTGAGTCCAAGCCCGGTCGGGTGGCAGTTTCGGTTCTGCTATCGATCATCTGTAATAATGACGCAGCAGCCGACTTTAGTGTATAATTATGATCCCGAAATAGAAATGGTAGGCTCGGCTGTGAGACCTTTTGGGACCTTAAAGTACAAATTTTATGACAAAAATGACTTTTGGTGCTTTTTTAGCTGTCACTCTTTAGGGGGCGGAATGAGTACCTCAGGTAAAAATTTTAAAAAACAAAACAAAACAAAACAAAACAAAAAACACGTCTGGAAGGCTAGACAGATGGGATTAATGATTTAGTGGTTTAGAGTTTGTAGGTTAGTTGACTCGAAGAATGGATGATAAACGTAAAAGTAAATTGCTGGTTGTTTGGTTGGACGAAAGGATGCTCGACAGGTAGCAAATTAACTTGGTACAAGATTGGTTGGTTGGTACTTACTGTAGAATTGCTAGATGAATAAGTAGAAGAAAAAAATGTTTAACAAGTAATGTATTGATGCTGGGTTCTTTAATTGTAAAGATGCATGGAAGATAGATGAGATGACTTAGTTGATTGAAGGATAGATAGATTTATCAGATAGAGGGTTGATAGATTGGATGGGTAATTTAAGAAGATTAGGTTTAGTGGGCAGAGGTTTGATTGGCTGGGTAGTTTGTTGTAATTATGGATCAATAGATATGATGTTCAAAGTGTATACAAGTTTATAGCTTGGTTGATTGTAAGGATTGATGGTAAATGGAAAGGTAGACGTTTGGTTGGAAGTATGGATGGCTGGATAGAAGAGTAGATGGTTGATTGGAAGGATGACTGATACATACGTGACAGATTTGGTTGGTAGATAGATAATGTAAATTGATTTAGTGGAGAGAGGTTAGACTGACTGATGGACTATGGAAAGTTTGATAAGAGAGCAGATGTTTGGTTAGTTGGTGGTCTTCGTTAGGTCGAAAGATGGGCAGACTACTGGTAGTTTTATCGTTTGGAAGGATAGATAGGTAAAAGGTAGATTTGTAGAGTAGATGATTGGTTGGATATATGTTGACAGATGATTGGAAGGAAGAATGATTGATCAATAGAACAATAGATGCTTGGTTGATTCATTGATATGAAAGGATGGATGGGTAGATAGAAGGATGTGTAGGTAGCTAAATCATCCACAACGAAAATGAAAGTAACATCTGGGGATCTTGGAGAATTTGCACATACACTAAGTGTACTAGTCATTTATTTCTTCTATCATAGGCATCCATCCAAACCCATCCATCCATCCATCCATTTCTAAAAACATCTGCTGTTTGCGTCTGTGGATAGAGAAAATGTGTGCTGCTGATTTGTAATGTAAATATGCGGTATTAGAGCGCACCAATAAACACACGCTTTGCGCCGTCGCTGATCCGTAATTGTTACCACCCGGGCCGCGCGACTAACCGTCACCGGCAGCCGATACAGGAATAATCAGAGACAGACGTACACGCTGCATATTTACACATACGAGCTACCAAAATGTGTCTGTTTGTGTGCGTTAGCCTCGGCTGCGTATGTCCACTTAGCGCCAGTCCAAAAAACAAACACGGTGGCCAACCAGAAAAACCCAACGGAGTCCCCGCGGTGTGACGGAGGCCAAACCCACGACAACGTCCTTCTTTCTTTCTTTCTTTCCAGCCTTTGTCAAGCTTTTTTTTCCCACTTATAAAGGATGAGGTATTTCAACTGACTGCTATGGAGCAAGCATGTTTCATTTCACCCATACTGTTTAATTTAAAATCCCTTATCTGCGGATGTCCCGCTGGTGGCAAAGATTCGAAGTGTTATCTTAAAATAAATAAATATAATAATAATAATAATAATAATAATAATACTATGCCGATACTCCACAGTTTCAAAATTACTTCAAGTGCACCTTTTTTAGGCGTTTTCAGCAAAATTGCTCTAATATCAATTCGATCCAAAATTTGTTTAATTACTCCAAAAATTTCATTTTTCATTTCATGGAGTCAATTTGATGTTTTTTGTGAAAATTATTTCATTGTGTATTTTGATTTTTAATGACTGGTATAAACTAACATCAGAACAACTTTGTTCCGGGCCATATTGACCCACTGACTTTGAAATCAAGAGGTTTTGAATTAGAGCACTTTTTTTTTTTTTTTACCCAAGCAATAAAGTAAAAAAGCAATTATATATATATATATATATATATATATATATATATGTATGTATGTACACACCCACACACACACACACACAACAATTGGCTTAACGGGAGGATCAATTAAGATTACACAACATCTTACCATGTAGGAACTATAAAACTATTTTGTCTTATGGTTACATTTTCCCCTGTAGCTAAGCAAGTGAAAAATTTCCACTCGTGGTACACGGCGAGCAAGTGTGCATATGTTTGTGTGTGTGAGTGCGTAGTTCAGGTGAGGCTTGTATTTTCCGAGGTGAACCACAACAAACTGTACTCAGCGCAATGCACCTCAGAGGACCCTTACTGCCAACATGTAGTCAAGTGGAAATTATAAATGGCCACAAATAGCTCTCGTTACTACTAATGTTAGCGCCAACTCCACAGATACTAAAAAGCAAATGCAGCTACATTCTAGGCAAAATCCAAAACTCTTTTTGTGTTGAATGCATTGCTTTCACGCAGCAAAGTACATGAACAGAATAGTTTGAAAAAAAAATTGAAAAAAAAAAAAAGGCTTTTTCCTTTTTAATCAGAACAACAACAACAAATCTTTCGCATAACAGGCAATATTATAAGCTAAATAGTACATCAAGCTATGTTTCTGGTTTGCGCATGTGGTGGTGAAATGGTTAAAGGTGTTGTGAAGATGCCAGGCAGTGACTTTCGACAGAGGCTGTGGTTTTCGTTGTCGTAGCACACTGCGGTTACCTGCTAGCGCTCTGATTGTTGACTTCCGAATCCCTTCTGACTGACCCTCACTTTACTCTGGCGTCATCTTCCCGCTCTGTTTTGACACTTTCTCCTGTGTTTTCTCATTTGTTGTGCACTTCCTGAACACCCACTCACTTCTTTCATTTTATCTTGTGTTAGCCTCACTGAATGCTAGCATGCACGCCACCTGCACAACACAAAGCGTACGTCACAGTTGCTCCAGTTTTTCCATCCGCTCTACAAGTGCTCACCACCGCAACACACAAATACCAAAATCATCAAAGTCAACAGTGTAGTAAACAAAACATTTTCGAAAAATGTAATGTATAGACATCCTAATTGATCATTAAAAAATGACTGAAAATGATATATATATATATATATATATATATATATATATATATATATATATATATATATATATATATATAAAGTATTCCAGGCCAATAGTTGGCGATATCCTGTGCGTATTCAAAGTATGTATACATAGTGTAGCAAAAACATTGTCAAAAGCAGACACTGTGAAAACAATGCCCATCATTCAAAAACATAACAGAAAAGGCTGTAATAAACATTCCAGGCCAGAAGTGGGAGACATCACATGAAGCTACTGAAGTTTACTAAAAATCATCCAGTGAAAGCAAGAAATAAGCACTTTCACATTGCAGTTTGCGAGGTCAAATTTGCACTTCATCAAAATGCTTCAAATATCAAACTGAGAATCAACCGCCAATACAAAGTACAAGCAGTAAAAGAAGAATGGGAGAAGAAGTAGAGAAAGAAGTAATAGAAGAAGTAGAAGAAGAAAAAGTGGAAGAAGTCCCCAAAAGCACGTCACCTACCACTAGCTAGCTAGCTAACGACGAGCTTCGGCTGGCTACAAGTATCGTTCCTACGAAGGGATGACAAGAAAAAGATGGAGAAGGTATGCTAATTGCTAAGCTAAGAGTTCTAAGAGTGACGCGGCTAGCGTGTTTTAACACCGGAATTAAGTGCCTAGGTGATTAAGTCCTCTTTTCAGACATCTGGCTAGAACCACATTTAAAGCGAGAACATCCAATTTTGAAGAGCAAAATAGCAGGCAAATTAATAAGTGTCTGGAGAAAAAAAAATAAAAATAAATATTTGCTCAACATAACTCGAACCGGGAATGCATTAACTTCCGTTACGGTGTACGGCAGCTAGGAGGAGGGGCCTATAAAAGGTTAATAGTATATTAATATAGTATAAAATATTCATGAGAAGCCCAGGCTCCGGCCTTCCTGGGTGGAGTTTGCATGTTCTCTCCGTGCCTGCGTGGGTCTTCTCCGGGTACTCCGGTCTCCTCCCACATTCCAAAGACATGCGTGGCAAGTTAATTGGGCGCTTCAACTTGTCCCTAGGTGTGCTTGTGAGTGTGGCTGGTTGTTCGTCTCTGTGTGCCCTGCGATTGGCTGGCAACCAGTCCAGGGTGTACACCACCTATTGCCCAAAGCCAGCTGAGATAGGCTCCAGCACTCCCCGCGACCCTTGTGAGGAATAAGCGGTCAAGAAAATGGATGGATATTCATGAGATCATGTTTTTTGTTTGTTATCACAAGAGTCCTGAGTTTCTTTTTTTTTTTTTTTTTATGTACCCATAAAGCCAACAAACCCATAAGAAATACCGAAGTTTGGCAGAAGTAATGTGTAATTGTTTTTATAAATGATAAAAACCACATTATGTATTATATAATTCAAGAACAACATGAAGGAATAAAAATAGCAGCTGCTTACTTCCGCATAGCTTCCCAACAATGTAAAACAGTGCTTTACACGTACCGTAACATCTTTTTTTTTTTTTTTCTCCTGCTCTTTGGCCACAATGAATGTATGTTAGTGTGTCACGGAGAAGAATGAACTTCACGGAAGATGAAAGAGGCCGCCGCGGTGGCCGTGCGTGATCACAGCCATGTGTGGCGGTGTGCTTCATGCGGCCGCCGAGGCTCCGGCTGGTCTGCGACGGCCACGTGGGCAGAGGAGAGCGACGGGGACGAGGATGATGAACATCAGGACAAAGAGGAGGAGGTTGAAGTTTCATCTGCTGTGGACTATTTTTAACTAGACTATTTTAATGATGATGATGATGATGATGGTGGTGAGGATGTTTTGGATGTGGAGGCCAGATGATCAATCAAAATACATCACGCAAAAAAGGTTTTGTTTCGTATCGTTTTTTTTGTTTCCTTTCCGTAGTTGAGTCAATAAAGCCACACAAATATAGTCATATGGCAGGTAAAAAATAATTATTCTACATCATCAATATGACTTTAATAAAATGGTTATTTTAAGTTTTATTAAAAAAAATAATCTTTACTTTTTCCCTGTGAATAACATCAATCTATTCAAATCAAAGTAAGTTAGTAAGTTTAATTATTATGACCATGAAATTAATCAAGTATGTTATTTTATTGATTTATTCACTATAAATAAAGTCAATAAATTCGGAAATTTGACCAAAAAAATATTAGTGGTATTTAGTATAAATATCGGTACTATTAAATTGCATTTGTTATATTTTACCACATTTGTTTATAAATCTGAATGTATCAGTCAATATAGCTGTAAAAATGATGTAGCTTGACACAAAATCCAGCACTCCCTCTCCACCAATATTTATTCAATAATATTTAGTATTATCATGAATAAATTTATAGAACAGGATTTTTTTTTTTTTTAAATTGTGATTTTTATCACTTAATTTGTGAATGTTTTGTTTACTTTTTTTTTTTTTGTCTGTTACGGCCCATCCATGGAAATTCTGGAGTTTGCTTAACAAAAATCTACGTATGATTTATCTATCTATCTACCTACATAAAGCCATAAAAACCCTAAAAATATTGGGAGAAGTAACACATTAAAAAAAAAAAATAAAAAAAAAATAATCCCCCCCCCCCCCCACCAATTTTCCTACAATTAAGGTCAACAAATTCATAAATATTGCAGTTTGTGTAAAAAGCGTTGAATTAATTGTAAATTAGTTAATGCAAACACCGAGCTGCTTTTTTGTGCATAATTTGTGTAAACCTGTTGCCAACAAACATACCAGATCCCAACATTTCATTGAGCTTGTTTAATCATCATCATCGTGTCATTTTTTGTGAAAATGTAAAAATAAGAGACACTTCCTCATGACACACGCCAACACCTGTTTGCCCCGCCCTTCTTCCGGAAAACGAATAATTACAGGTACAAACACCCGGGAGCCATCTCAAAGGAGGCCTTTTTCACCATCTTTTGATATCCCTTTAACATTTTTTTTTCCTCTTCTTGGAGCTAGTCGGAAGCCTCGGCTACCCGCCACTTCAAAGCCACACCGACGCATGTTTGCGACTTCATCTCGCTTATCTATAACACACGTGTGTTTACCTCTCAGGCGTTATTAGGATTGTAAAGGCATCATTTTGTAGTCAATATTAATGTGAAAAACACCAAGAGTTGCCCCTTTTTGCAAGGACGACGAAGATTGTGCAGAGCAGACGTGGAAAGTAGAAAGTTTTTCTGGCTACAAGTGGTGGTGTTCACACGTGTACAAAAGAATATTTGGTAGCAATCAGACAAAACCGCTTAGTCCGTTGGATGGTCGCTTCTAACCAAAATGACTGACGTCCTGTGTATTTTCTGGCATGGCTTCTTCACATTTTTTTTGTGGGTCTAATCATCATGGACATGCCTACCAAATGTCATATTGATAAGTGAAAATGACTTCAGTGCGGATTTGGTCCAACTTTGCCGCCATGTTCTGTGCTCTCGAGACAAAAATTAAAATGTTTTGAAATTCAGTGTCGTCAATCAGTCCAGAATTGGTAGGAATCGGACAAAATCTCTTGGAATTTGTCTTTGAAGGTCCCCTGGAAATGGCTGAAATATGAGTGCACCAATATGGCTGCCATGCAAGGCTTAAGACAATATTGTTGCTATTGTTTACTGACAAAGTCACCAGAATGAGAAAGCAGAAAGCAGCGTCACAAAAGAGAAACGAGGAAGTAGGACGATCCGAGAGGGGCAACATTCCCTTGATCCTATTCGGGCAAGGGGTAGGGCTCGGGAGAAGACGCATGGATGAAAACATTGAGGTTGACCTCAGTGTTGACATGACAACAGCCTTACTTGAGGGTGTCGCAATGTCCATGCCAGGCAAATAGTCGGCGATGGTAGTAAACACCACCAATTTCAAAAAGTAATCTGATTATACAAGTAAATTGAAGGTCGTCATTTGGGCTCCGAATCCGCTCGCACCCATCATCAAGTTCAAATGACTTTCAATTTCTCCGGTTTTCGCGGTCACTTGGGTATTGCCTATCAGCCACAATCAATAGCGTTCTGGCTCGGCCAACTCAAAGATTGCCGCCGTCGTACCCTTTGTAAACAACAACATTAGCTTATAACGTCACATGTGACCTCAGCAGAGGCTGCAAACAAACAAGATCAAAGGGCACGCTTGGTAGCGATTAGCGGTAGCAGACTTCCTTGCGACAACACACGCACGCGCGCTATCATACAATCTTGTCACAATTAGACAGAAGCAAGCAGGCTCGTCTTGATGTTCAAAAGTGACATCATGACCGTCCGTGACTCACGACTGTTGCTTGCTTTTAAGTCCTCGCTAACCTCAACTAAAGAATTGCAACAGGTTTTAGCGACACGTGTAATTTGCATTTTTTTTTTTTTTTATGTGCGTGTCCGCAGATGTACAACAAGACAAAAGCATAAAAGAACAGCACCAAATACACGCAGAAAACAATACAATGCAAAATTATGTAAATTATCGTGAAAATTAAACTCAATGCATTATTTGCCGACACGTTAAAAACCAATAAATTATGAGTTTATGATGAACTTGGAACTTCTCAAATTCAAGTATTACTGATGGATTTAGGAAAATATTTTTAAATTTAAAAAAAAAAAAAAACAATAGGGAAAAATATTTTTTAAAAAGTCAACTTTATGCAACTTAACTGAGAAAATTAAAATTAAGCAAAATGTAAATAAAACATGTTAACATGAATTTAAGAAACATATGACAACTATATTAGAATCCAGGCTTTTTTTTTTTTTTTTTTTTTACTGAGGATTTAAGGAAATCTACATACCGTAATAATGAAAAAATATATAATACAGATCATAAAAAAAAAGAAATGCTGACACAAGGTGACGAATTTTTAACTTTCTTTGCCCAAACAAGAATTGTTTTCAATTAGAACCCAACACAAACCTATCATGGTCAAAGAAAGAAGCCAGCGCGGGCTTACCGTTGGTGACACGGAGCCGTTTGTGAGGTAGGGGTCCGGCAGCATGAGGAAGGGGTAGCCGGGGTACCCGGGCGTCTTGTACACGCCGCCATCTTGCTGCTTGGATGCTGTGAAACAAACAAACAACAAAAACAACAAGTTAGTGGAAATACTAGTCAGGTCATGACCCAATTCTGAATGTGTTTTTTTTTTTCCTTTCAGTTCCAAATATGTGCACTAGCATTGTAAACCATATGAACCTCTTGATATACTGCATCATGCTTGACAAGTCAAGTCTATTTCAGTGACACTGTAAACAACTCAATTTCCAAAAACAAAAAAAAAGTTTTAAGAGTGGAAAAAATACATGCATTAAAAAAACAAATAAGAGTGCATTTTATGCGCCGTTTCAGATTTTTTTTTCTATTGTCCATTTTAAAATCTGGACTTTAAAGCTTTAATATTCATCAATTAAAAATGAAAAAAAAAAAAGAGGTTGAAAATGTGTTTAAAAAAAACACACACACACAAAAAAAACAAACAATGGATCTACTTCACACTTTTCTATTCCTGCACAACAAGCGACGCTAAACAATAAATCATACCAGCAAAATTATGCTGCGATTATCTTCATGCAAAACATGGCGAGGCTAGCGGACACATTTGCTAATTTTAGCGTCAAGTATTGGCCTCTAGTTGGTCTCAATAATTATTTCAATACCCACTAAAGTGAACTTGCATGCTGTTAGTGTTTGTTTTAGTATTCCTAGTCCACAGATTGTATTAGCTTCTTGTTTTGACAGTCAGAAACTGTTTGAAGAGCTCACTACTGACACATGCAGGAGTTGAGTGGAACCGCAACAGCTGCTGATGTCTATTGGTTGACCAAAATGACAATGACACTTGAGGGGGAAAAAAAACCCTTGGGAAAAAACAAAACAAACAAACAAACAAAAAACATGGCTGATGGCACTGCTTCGTCTACCTTTATGCTACATCCAAAAAATAGTAAAAATCTCAAATGGATCAGTATTCTTACTGTTCCATGTCAACCCTGTTTAAGTAAAACAACAACAACAGTGCAATCACATTACATAAGTCAACATACGTGCAATTAAACATTCCTTGTTTAGTTTTGGTCGTTTGATGTTATTTGGCGCATTTTGTCACTTTTAACCATGTCATGGAAATCCTAAAAGATGCAATGCTCCCAAATGTAAAGCATGTGTTTACAAGTGTTGTTAGTTACGGCATGTTAGATCCTTCGACGCGTTAAAAGCGTCGGCCGGCCTCCTCCTCCTCCTCAAACCTACATGTTAATTTTCTGATTTTATACCCAGAGACACTGAATGGGGCTTTTTTTCAGGCCATTGTTTTTTTTTTTTTTGTATTAGTCATCTCCAGAGCTTGACTCCCGCCTGACAGAAAATTTAAATAATTTCATCAAGATGGGGAATAATGGCAGTAAAAAGTTAAGCAAAGTTAGTAGCTTTAAATATCATTCTTTACTCAAAGGTTCATTTGGGGTCAAAATCTGCCAGTATTCATTTTGTAAACAACTTCAACTTCTCAAATTAAGTCCAAATATGTGCGTGGAGACTCAGTGGCCATCTTAAAAGAAGCCTGTTCCTCCTAATAGGTGAATATTGTTTTAATTGCCCAATAAATAGCAATATTTTGTAAGATTTCTGACGCCCCTGTCATGTGAATAATTATCTCCCAAATGTAGTGCATTATTGACACTCATTGTGTAGCCAGTCTAATACTAACATTGGTAGGCATACTGTAGGGGTTCAACGATTTTTATAAATCGATTTTTATGACGGCTTCTTTGGCGTTTCAATTTCAAGGAGGATATTAATTTATTTAAAATGATCTAACCCGAAACGATTCGGTGACTTGAAATCAATTCAGTAACTTTTTAGCCAAAAATTCAACCAGTGCAACTGTCACATACAGTAAATATCTGGATACCGGACAGTGATATTTGCTAGAATGTGTTGATGAAAAACGCATCGCTATGTTAGCAGCTCGATGTAGTTGGATTGCAGGAATATTAATCGATACAGTACATTGTTGAAGTGGATGAATCGTTAATAAAGGGATTTATATGGCAACTGTCACAAAAAAATGAAGCTTTTTAACACAACCTGACTCAAATCATTATGTTAACAATGACAACCTGTCAAATTTAGCCAAAATGTGCGCACTGAGACTCATTGTGTAGCATCCTTAGAAAAAAACAAAAACAAAAAAAACACATGCAGCATGATTTTTATACGTTTCATTTCACCATTTGGCAGATTTATTTATTTTTTTTAAATTAAAATAGTTCAAACCTAACTCATTTCATCATGTAAACAACTTAAATATTCAAATTGGTCAAATCAATTTAGCCCAAATGTGTATATTAAGATTCATCGTGTAGCCATGCTTAAAATAAGACAATTTATAGTGTTATCTTTTTAATTGTAAATAAATAAATGGCAGCAGTAATTAACTTCTGTCATTATGGAAACAAAACCACTTAAATCTTGTCAAAATGTGACTGAGACTCACTGTGTAGCCATAAAAAAAAAGCCTACTGCATGCAGTTACTAGGTAAACTGTATAAAATGCTTACATGATGAATAATAATAATTAAGAGGATTTTTGTACATATTTCAAGAAGAGGGGTTTTACTCTTAACTTTAATTTCTAAAAAATGTGTAAACAACATAAAGTCTCAAATTTAGTTCAAATTGAGACTCATTGTGTCACTAGTCTTAAATGTTTACTAGTCAAACAGTGAGAAATGCCCAATAATGGCAAACATGAACAGTATTTCTGACTCCCTCGTCAAACTTCTCAAATTTAATCCATGTGTGCATCGACTCATCATGTAGCCAGCCTGAGGGGGGAAAATGCCGATTGCGGTTGATAGCTAAACTGTTTAAAATGTCAAAATAATGATAATTATGGGGATTTATCATCAAATTTCAAGAGTACAAAACAAAGGCAAACAGACTCCACCAACAAGTAAACAACTTACCCCTCAAATTCTAGACTGAATATGAAGCCATTTGGATTTTTTTTAAATAGTAAAATGTAATAAATGGCCAAATAAGAGCATTCTGAATGGATACAATCAGTGCTGAACCTAAAAAACAAAAAACAAACAAAAGAAACGTAGCAGACGATCGACATTTTTTTACAGTGGCCACCTGGAAGCAAAACTCTTTGAAGCTGCCGCCGACCAGCACGTGCCCCCGTGACCAAAATACTTTGACACGCTCGATGAAAAAGTCATTTTTTTTTATCTTCCCGATAAACTCATTAACAACCTCACTAAACATAAAAAGTTTCAAATTAAACATTTGACGTGTTTTGGGGGGTTTCCTTAATCCTTACCGGCGTCGAGTTGCTCCCTGTGCTTGAACGGGAAGCCCCGCTGCTGCTCGGCCGGCTGCCCCCGTCTCGCCGCCTGGAGGGTGGAAGAGTGGGAAAAGTCGGACGAAGTGCTTAAAAGTGTCTTCAAGTGAGTCGAGGGCGAACCGCTTCACATCCCGCGGCGTTTCGTGGGGAGTGAAGTTAGAAAGTGCGGAGGAAACGATTGAAATTGAAGAGAAAGAGCACCCACCGAGGAGGCGCCGCCGCCGGAGCCAACCGGGCTGTGCTGGTGGATCTCGGACTCGTTGACCAGCGACGACTTGAGGTCTGCCAGGTCCTGTTCTGTGAAGGCGCACTCCTGGTGGACCTTCTCCTCCTGCTCGCCTTCGTCCTTGAAGGCGATCATCTCGTCGGTGGCTCCCAGGTCGTCCCCCCCATGCTGAGGCATGTCGACGTCCGCGATTACGGGGACACTTCTCCCCCCCACCTCCCCCCGACTAAATTTGCCCGATAAGATAAAACCAAGAAAAAGTAGAAAAAGAGACGCCAAATCGGCGATGTTTGTCCTCTTTTAAAAGTCCGGAAGAAGAGGGGGGAAAGTTGTTCCGTGGCGTCCCGAGGCCGCCTGATGATGTTCTCCTGCAAGAGTGAGCAGGACAAGACGAGGACCCCCGACATCAAAGGGTGCCGCCGGGGTGATTGACAGGTCCGATGACTCGCGTGTGTATGAGATTGTTTCTACAGAACTTCTTAAAGAGACATCACCACCTCCTCCCCGTCCTCGAGTTGAGCCCGAGCATTATTCATGACTACCAGGGGCGTGTTCACACCATTCATCTAGCAGGGCAACCAACCAGCCCGTCAGCATGTGCTGCATTCAGGAAAAATCCGTCAAATCCTATCTCGTCTTTGTGTTGTTTCATTAGTTGCACGCCAAGAATGGCTAATGACTGCAACCTGCTGGGCTGCCAACTGTGGATGTCCCTCTCAGGTGGATGTCCGGGTCATATTTGATTAATTTTTCATGGGGAAAAAAAAATGCTTATTACTGGTTTATCCTGTTTTTTTTGTTTTTTGTTTTAATTCGACACATTTATAACAGGCATTCGCCCCGCGTATAGTGATAGTGGGAGCCCACTGTCCTTGGCTCTGTATTCAAAGTGTTCCACATCAATCTCATTTGACACATAAAACCACACAAAACACCCCACAATAAATAAAACAATATACCTGTAAATATTACTACTAACTGCCACCAGCACTTCCACGAGGTACACCCTGAACTGGTTGCCAGCCAATCGCAGGAGTTCAATGTCTATCTAGTCAAATGGTAAAACAAACAAAACAACAACATCACTTCCAGGACCCGTATGTTGCTTTCAAGAACATAGGAAATCAAAAGCATCTCTGCTGACAGCCACCCTTGCTGCATTCATTAAAAGTGGACATATCACATCTGTAATGTAAAAGCAAATATAAGAACAACAAAACAAGAGTATTATCCACCACTACCCTTACGCTGCATTCAATAAAATAGGAAATGACGGGTTTCTAAGTTTCTCCAGTCATCCTGTGCCAGATTGAAGATGCCAAAAGCATGTCGCCAACGTTCTCCTCTTTGGTTCAAAGCTGTTCATTTACAAGCGCCGGGCAGGAGGACGCCACGCGGGACGTTGTGTGCCAAACGAGAGGGCGTGGCGTACCCGGCATGGATGTGGCCCTCGTTTTGTCTGCCAGCTGACTGGATGTTGAGGAAGGGAAACAAGTCAGAAAAACACAACAGTCGAAAAAGTTGCGATGTTGTCTCTTCCCATCTTTCTGTTGCTCCCTGTGCCGATGCATTTTTCATGCGCTTGTTAATTAAGAAATATTCATAAGGCGACACTTAATCGCGGGCCGAGTGACGATCTTCAGCTTGAGCGAAATGAAATACAAACAGAAAGACGGGCGGGCGTCCATTTGCATAAAGCTGCATATTTATACAATATTGCCGGCGCATATTAATACAAAGATTAAAAGGCGCACTTGCAATGTATGCAAATCTAAATTATGAATGACTTGTTTAAACTCCTTGTTTATTCATCTTGATTAAATATAGACAGATGTTTCCGTCCATGGAGACCCTCGTGCGCAATTTTTTTCCCCCCGCAATACACCCCTTGGAGTGTGAGAAAATATTAGCACCCGGCACTGGTAGGTCTTATTATTATTATTATTATTATGAAATCCAGTACGGGTGTTCAACATGACAGGACACACGTGATTCAACGAATAACATATGCTGTGAAACAAGGGAGGTAGTCGGCCATTTTGGATTGAAGTTGTCATATTTCATGATATCTGGCATTCATATTTGTCATCATAGGTTGCGTGTATATCAACATAGAACCTCAGCTTTGAAGTATACAGGTTATCAAAAGTAGGGATAGGCCATGAATTTGATTTTTTTTTAAAAAGGCTTAAAAAAATTGCAATTGAAACTAGACTAAGTGCAATTTCTGGAGAAATTGCGTGGGAATGCTGAAAGCTGATTGCTAAGATTTTTAATGCATGTGGAATGCTTATGAAGTAATAAATAGAGATAAATTATGAAATTATGACCTCGTGGTTACTGGACAATGCACTTTACCAACTGTGCCACCAAGCAGTATCAGACACCTGGTAATGATGCAAAGTTATATGTATAGAAGTGGGCGTGGGAAGCGATATTTAGAAAAAGTTCAATGTCTGTCCCATTGAAAATGAATGGGGAAGAGGTGATATTAAATGTTAAATTGTGCAAATACTGTAAGTAATGTGGAATCAGACGATATATATACCCTGGGAGGCGTGAATTTTTTAAGCTAGTTGAAATTTGAATAATGTAAATTGGAAGTATTATGTGGGAGTTGTTACATGGCAATAAAGTGTGGAGAATAAAAATCACGATAACATGTGGGAATGCTTCAGCATTCCCACAATCAGAAGTCAATTTGTTACTAACCTGTTAAGCTAACAATTTAAAGAGAATTCTTCATGTCTTATTTCAATATTCTAAAAAACTGTTCACATGTTAATGTTTTTTTTTTTTTTTTTTTAAACGATGAATCACAGTAGGTTTATATACACAGTTTAAAAAAAATAGATTACATACTGTAGTGTGCCGTGCTTTCGAAAGCAACATGCAGGCGCAACATTAAGGCAAAGTAATGAAATTGTGTCCTCTCATTGGGGTTAAGCCACATCCAAGGCAAACAGCTCTTAACTGGAACCACTTGTGTGACTTTTTATTGCCCGCTCGTCGGTGGAAACGTCCTTGAAAGCAGCACGCAGACAACAAGCGCAACGCATGCAACCAGCACTAAACTTAAAAGTCAAAGGTGCAAATGTATTGATTTGATCGACGTTTGTTAGCAGGATTAAAACAAAAAAATTATACGACCCTTGTCTTCCTGAACCAGGAAGGGGTTTGCAAACATTGGGATTAAATTTTTCTCTCAATACGATTTTCAGATTTTTGTAATGTTGAAATAGTGAGCAAACTGTTCTCGTGCAATTGAATACAAACGGTGCAGTCCTAGGCATTGATTTTAAAGTCTTTTGTCAGCCACCATGATCCAGAAAGTAGCCTACTAGTTAACAGACAGATGAAAATAAACACACAAAACTTTTTTTTTTTTTCAATAGACTTACCCTACCCAAACTCAGAGTCCATATGTCAAGGAACCAGGAAGTAGCCTGCTTGCTAACAAACAGATGTAAACCAGCACACTTGTGCTGCATTCGAGGATGGTCGGATATATCCGAGTTGTTTTTTGCCAGTTCTGACCTGAAAGCGTTCGAGGTGAAAGTAAACACCCCAAATGGTGGATAGTGGTAAATTGTTTTTTATTTTGGTTCTTAAAACTCATTTTGACCTCCAGCAAACTTACCTTCTCGTAATGTTGCTTGATTTATTGTTTTTATCTTATTTCAAAACCAGTCCATACAGTTCAGTAGTTCACCGTATAATTTAATGCAGGTAGATAGCGACATATTGTCACATACGTTGCGTTAGGTGAAGTTATGTCGAATATTTATGAATCAAATAAGCTATCTAGTTTTATACTCAAGTAAATTGTGTTTTATCATTCACACCATTGTAGAGTGACATCACTTGTAGTCCGGCTGTGAATTCGGGGTCCTTTTTTTTCCCCCGACTTCGCAAGTGGAATTTCTGAGCTCAAGGGGGAGTTCCCGTATACACTTCGTTGGTTTGAACTCGGAAAAGTCAGACTTCCGACTCTCCTCGAATGCAGCATAGTACATTATTGTTATGTGACCAGGAAGTTGCAGAACAAGCTAAGAAAGACCTAATAAGAAAAATAGCACGACAGCACCGTATTTTATAAAGAAAAAAAAAATACAGTAATAACATTGTTAAATAGAACGTAATGAATTAAACAGTTGCTGCATGGAATATCGATGCTAGTTTGGTTAGTTAGTTAGTTAGTTAGTTAGTTAGTTAGTTAGTTAGTTAGTTAGTTAGTTAGTTAGTTAGTTGGTTAGTTAGTTTTGTCTATGGTGTTTTGCACTGTGCGTTACCATTAAGCTAACGGACTTGCTGGTTTGTTTCGATACACGTGTAATTAAAGTGAATTTCAACTGCTAATTCAACTGGTTATTGTTCGTTGCCACCATAGTTAGCGGGTCACTTGTAATTTCGATGTCAGACGCAGTTCATTATAGGATTTTATTTTGTTTCAAAGTTTTAGGCACACGAAACGGAACCAATTACCCTCAGCATAACAAATGGTACGGTCCCGTTATCCAGTGTCACTCCCAGTAGGTAGAAGGACAACGTCTCCCAATATATTTTGTCCATATCGCGTACACGTGCACAAAAGTTGCTGTTTGACTCTGGCGAGGAGTTGTTGCTAACGAGGCTCCACGGAGCCTCAGCACGGCATGTTTGTGTTGACGATGTGATTGATTCGGTCTCTTCACCTCGTCGTCGTTAGCGGCTTATCAAACATTTATGAGTTGCGATCACGGATCTGTGCGGGGGTTTGGGGTGAAAAACAACAAACAAACACTAGAAGACGAAAAAGAAAAATTCTTTGAAAACATGTTGGTGGTGCTGGAGGATCCACTCATGAATTTTGGGGGATTTTCAGTAAAGGTCAGACTCTCAAAACACGCTTTTTAAAGTGAAATATGAATTTTAATGACGTCAATAAATAGTTTGAAAGGGGTTTTTGTATATTATTTGTATTTTTTAAAATGATAGTTATTGAATATGCAGCTGCACTACTGATCTATCGTAATATGTGATGAGTTGATTTTTTTTTTTTTTACACTTATATGACAACTAATGTATCATCATCTGTAAAGGTAATAAATGTTAATGATGTGTCGGTTTTATCAAGGAATTATTTTTTTTTCGACAAGGGTCCTGAAACAAACCTGAAATCTTGTATTTTTAAAGGATTCTGTATCTCGATTATAATTTCAAATCCATTAAAACAATTTCAGGATTTTTTTGTATTAAATCTATTCTTTTTCTAATTAAATTAATTTAATTCTTCAAATATTTAAAAATAGAAACCCTATCATTTTCAAGATTTTGTAATTAATTACATTTATTAAAATATTTAAAAATATTTATTATCTAAACATTATTTGTAATACATTGTATTCCAAATCGTTACATTTCAATTATCGTTACATTGCATTAAATGCAATGCAATTTCCTATTTAATATTTCAATTATGAATTCATTCATTCATTCATCATATGTACTGCTTATCCTCACTAATAGATTATTATTTTTAAATGTTTTTAAAGACAAAATTTTAGTTTCTTAATTTATTACTATTTACATTTATTTAAAAAAAAAATATTTTAAATATCTAAAATAAAATACTTCATTTGAGAACTCCGTAAAAATGTTTTTACCAAAGGTTGCTTACTGACATCACGTGCTCATGCACCATGCAAACCAAAAGGGACGATCACAACTTGACCTTTCGGTGCACAGGTTAATGTGCCTTGCACGCATGTACACACACGAACGCACGCACGCACACACACACACTCAGAAAGAGTGGGGGCTCTGAGTTGGGGGGAGATGGGTGTTCATGCAGTAATCTGTGAGGCAGGAAACAAAGGGTCTCGTTAATGCAGAGACTCGCTGGGGCCCTTTGATGTGGATCTAACCCCGGGTTTACACCGGTTGCGGTGCGGCTGCGGTGCGGTGCGTCTTGACTGCATGCTCCGGACAGGTCAATTTTTTGGCCAATCCACACCGGCTCCGCACAGCTGCGGTCCGGCAGCTCCGTCGCCGACCACTTCCCGCCGTGTCTCGCGTGACCGCGCGCGATCATGTGGCATTAAAAACAACGACAAACACACAGAAAGTTTGTGCTCAACAGAGAAGCAGAAAGAGAGGTGGACTTTTATTATTTTGTGGCTTTCTACCTCCATTATAAACCTCTCCTCGTCCATGTTCGCTGGTGTCTGAACCGTGAATGAGCACCTCGCACGTTAACTCCAGGCCCGTCTACACCCACATCACGTTTTGCTAGCATGCTTGCGAAATAGGAGCTGGCGAGTGTTTTATCTTGAAAGGTAACCGGAAATTTATTTTGAAACTGCATTGGTCTTCCTGTCCCGCTCGATGTGTTTTGTGCTAGGTTGCCATTTGCCGGAGGCCTACCGCTGCGGCGTCCGGCAAAAATAGAAAATAGGCTATCCTTGCGGAAGGGCTGCGGCACGCCGCAGCTGAGACGCAGTCGACACGCAACGCACCCGCAAGCGGTGTAAACTGCACCATTCGAATGAATGGAATCTAATTGCTTGCGTCGCCGGAACGCACCGCAACCGCACCGCAACCGCAACCGGTGTAAAGCCATTCACGAACACACTCGCTCACTCACGCTATTTAAGAGTAAAGTTGCTAGTAAAGACGCTATCTTGCACATGTTGCTACTTAAAACAACACAACTGTGCTAGATGAAAAGACGTTCGCATCCAGTTGTTAAAATTAACGTTAAAGAAAACCCCAACAAGTTAGCTAGTTGTGCTATGCTTATTTGCTAGCCTAGCAACGTATTGCGATGCGTCAGCCGCTCTCTGGTCCATGCATCGATGGTCTCCTTTTGCGCGAGAACCTGATATTAGCGGTTAGCATGTTGGCGCAGTCTCGTGTCTGAGTGCCATCACCCACAAGGCCACATAGATGTTGTTTTTTTTTGTACTGATCATATTGTGAACCTAAAAAAACAACAACGTGTCAGTCACAAATATTGACAATTATGCTAATGTACTTGTATTAGCATTAGTTCAAACAAGAGTTTGATGCCCATGTTTTCACAAGGACTTTCACATGTCCATTACTACTTTGGCTCAGTGAAGAACGTAACCCCAAGAAACTGATGCTAATGTATAGCATAAAGGCAAGGCAAGGCAAGGCAAGTTTATTTGTATAGCACATTTCATACACAAGGCAACTCAATGTGCTTTACACAAGGAAAGACAACACATAAGCATAAAAAAACAGTAGTTAACATTCAGAGGAAAAAAATAAAAAATAAAAAATAAAAATAGGTTACAAAATTTACTAAAAAAAAAAAAGTAAAAATAAAGTACTTTATTGAGCGCTTGAGGCAAGTAGGTGTTAGCATTAGCACATAGATGACCTTTATAAACGTTAGCTAAAAGAGGAGGGCGATGCTTGTTGTGCTAGCATTAGCTCCAAAAGGGACCCAAAACTAATCGGAATAAAGTTACATCCCTGGGAGAAATTTGTGTGTTTAATATTAGCTAATTGGTTCACTTTAACTCATGAAGGAAACTAACATTAGTATACACAAGCCCTGCAATTTTTGGAGGGAAAAAATCAGCCCTTGAAATCGGTTTCATTTAGCAACATGAAATCTGTTAGGCATGTCGTGCGGAGACCAACAAAATAGTGTCAAGAAGCCGTGACTTTAAAAGACTTGGTAGCTGACATTTTGCAGCACGAGCGCACTCAAACCGAGCCTCCTCCACTCCCTGTGACAGAAGGCGGGCGGCTCTTATTAAATGTGGCGTCCACAGTGGTCTCTTTCTAGTGGCGAGGGGGCCCCGCAGATGGCTGTCGGTCGCCTGATCTGGAATCAGTTTTTTTTTTTCTGCGGCGACGCGCCCTGATGTGGCCCGCGGGAGGATGTGGATGCCGATGATGGATCATTGTTTGGCTTTTTTACGGTGTATGTGTGTGCGAATGTGTGTGTGTTTAAGATTGTTTCCATGCTTTGCAGTAAGTAGGAAAGATCAAGGATTAACATATGCTGCACACACTGCCATGTAGACAACCGATGAAAGCACAAACACTCAATTGACCTCAATGGACAAAATATCAAAAATGTATATCTGAATGCGTAAAAGTCAGCCGTAGACGCCACACGACGAGCACAGGCGAGGCGACTACACTGCTCTCTAGAGGTGAAATGTGGTCATTGACAGGCAAAAACGTGTACTACACCAATTACTGAATGTAAAGTTAAAATTGATACCTCTAATAATTTATTTTCCATTAATTACATTATTTGTATTTTATCTTAAATTCTTATATACATTTTTTTCAATTGACTTTCCAACTATATTTCCTATACTGTAAGAACAGTACAGTCACAAATTGGCAGCGGAACTAATTTTCTACTCCATTGACGTTGACTGGTGTTTAAGCATTTTAATTAAATTGAATTAGTTTTCATTTATATAATTGCAACATATTGACAGTGAGAACACAACAGCTGTTTAAGAAAAAAAATGTTAAAAAAAAATAACGTATAGCAAATTACAAAGTATTTACAAACTATTAAAATATTGGAGGGGGAGTGTGAAAATCTATTTGTAATATAATCAATATAATTTTAATCAACCATTTTTTGTATTCAAAAAAAGGTATAGTCAAAATAGAGCATTATTATCTTTGTAAAAGCAGAATGTGTAACTAATAAAGTGTCTACTGAGTTATACAGCCAACTTGCATTTTTAAATCTGTATTTAATGTTATTTTGGACACAACCCAAAAGTAGCTACGTACTCGGCCAGCCGCACAAAGCACAAATATAATCGAGTGGTGCTACTGGGATGTTTGTGGAATCTCCACTGTGTTAAGAGGGGGTTGGGCTGGTTCAGTTTTTTTTTTTTTTTGGGGGGGGGGGGGGGGGGGGGTTAATTACATTAATCCAAAACAAATAAACTCTTGGCAGACCTTAAAAGACGACACAAGCATGTGTCTTCTTCTTTTTGTGTCCTCCAAACCAAACCTCGAGCTTTGATGTTTTTTCTTCTTGCTAGTGTCTTCAGGCTTCCTTTTCCCCCCCATCTTTCACTGCTCGGTCTCTCTCAAGCAGCGTGACTCAAAATCAATCAGGTTCTTTAAATTTTAGAAATCAGTTGAAGTTAGTGAAATCCTGACAAGAAAAACATGTAGAAATATTTGAAAGACTTTTGAGCCTCAGAAACCCGAGTATCTTTGATTGCATGACACTCAAAATGAAAACGAGATCTGGCGCTATCCAGCATTGAACAAAAATCCTTCCAAGTTGGTAGACGAGTGGTCGAAACTTGCGACTGACTGGCGGCGTAGTGCCACCTTTGATGATCTTGAGTCAGATATTGTCCAAAATGAATAATTTTCTTTCTCCACGAAAACAACAATTCTGAAAGATTTATATTGCGGTTTAGTTTTGATTCCGGCTGACAAAAATCGTACTTTCCGCTGACTAACCTGTCTTTCGGATGTCATATCATTCAAAATCAAGAAGTGAGACCTGGTGAAAGGTGACGAGTCAAGCAACACATACGTACGTAGCCATCAAAGTCTTGCCCTTAGCTAAAGCATCTTTTTTTTTTTCTAAATATTGCTCAAATCGATAACAATCCCTTTATAAACTTTGACAATCATGAGCTCGTGTTGATACATCACAATCATTCACACTTTGAACTTTTCCATAATGAGAACAACAAAAACATCAACAGATTCTCCTACTGGAGAAGACGGCCAAAACCGACGGCCGGTCAGCGGCGAGAAACGTCCGCTTGGTCTTACAAACGTCCCTTCTCACAGTATATCATCTGACTTTTGAGGAGTGGCGTTGTCATGACGACGACGACGACGATACATTGGACAAGCGCTGCAATTAGCTCTGACAGACCAGATTATAGGCAGCGGTGGAACAGAACGTAATGACTTAAATACACGTTTGAGATACTTTTTACTCTGAGAAGGTTAGCGGATAAAACCAGCGTCTTTTTTTCAATTGTTAGTGTTAAAGTTAACATTTTTTATTTTTCGACCGAAAATGCTCTTATTAGATCTCATAGACTTAAATATGTTTGAGGAACTTTATTCCAAGAAGTTTAGTGTGTGAAAATTAGTAAAGTAAAAATAATAAAACAATATTTTATCTAATTAAATTTTGACCTACTATTGTATAGATGAAGCCAGAAATCTTCAACTTGGCCACTAGGTAGCGCCACTAAATTCAAGCTAAGGTTGATTATACATCGTAGAAGAAGAATCACTGTAGCGTAAGTACATTTTGGGTACAGTTATTTTTTAGTGTTTGTTATTTAGTTTAAATTCTTTTTTTTTCATAATGGAAATGTTCACATTTACATTATTATTTTATGAACAAACTACCAAACCAGACCAGGCTTTCACCTCAGTTATAGTGTACCTAATGAAGTGGACGTTTTTAAGATACATTAAAATGCGTGCAAAAGCCGAATATGCGCCCTCACCTGCCAGGTGTAGCGGCGTAAAGTCGAGTCGTGAAATCACAAATTTCCTCGGTGCGCCGTGTCTCCGGGCGGGGCGTCTCGGGTCGAGATACCACGCCGCCCCTTTGATGTCAGCGGGACACCCGAGGGGGTCCAAAACGGAATAAATTGCTTGATTATTCTCGGACGCACGCCGGGAGGCTCCGTGTGGTGGTTTGATAGTTTGAGGTGAAAAATACAAAATAGAAATTTAAAAAAAAAAAAAACTTTCTGCGCCAACGCATGAGTTTTCCATGTTACAATCATTAATGATCAAAAATATGGAAAACAAACATAATTAAAGCCACAATGCATAATTTCAAATTATAGCCACTTGGATGCTACATCTAACGAAAGACAGCCTAATTTAGCAGTTTATAATATCACCGTGGATGGGTTGGGCAACTTGCATTTTACACAAAATAGCATTGATGCTAACTTTAGCGCTCGGTCATGTGTGGTTTTAAAAAAAAATACACTGAAATAGTATTTCTAAACGTTATATGTGTAACATGGACTAGTTCTTTAGTTCTTTTAGCATGTAGCTTCCGACTAGGCTTACAATTGCAATCAATTAAAGTTACGATACATAAAAATTTTAGCTAGCGGTCTATAAAATTGCCGTGGACTGGCCTTGACAAGTCTTTTGTTAACGTCCCTGCTAATATTAGCAGTCCCTGCTAATGAGTAGTGGGCAGTTTTTTTTCTTATGTTTTTTTATTTATTTATTATTATTATTTTTTTACAAACAATATATTGGCACGATGCGTTATCTTAGCATGTAGCACGTCACAAGCCTTTCTGATTATCATCATAGTTATTAACAATCATAATTAAAGCTATGGTACATAATCATTTTAGCTCGTAATAGCTTTCAGAATACACTAAAATAATAAGACAACGTTATTATTTCCAAGCGCAAGATTGTATAACATGGACAAGTTATGTTTGCATGTAGCACGTACCGTTTGTTTTGTGGCTTCAAAATGAACCGATAAAAGCATATCACATTCAAAATAACATCAAAAGAATAATAAACTGTATACCTATGAATATACAAAATAAAATATCTATAAATACATACACATGCACATATTTTTTCCCTCAGTTAAACTCAGTTAATGTCTTGTTTGTTTGACACCAACTGGAAACCAATAGTGGAAGCCAGGAGAGTTCGAGCACAGTAAAAATTAAATAAATAAATCTTTTATTTGTTTGTTTTGCTCAGCGTGGCATTGACATGTGGTTGACTTTGCCGGGAAAAAGAAGCGAGAGCGGCGTCCTTCCTGTCGCTAAATCAGACGCCAGTGAAAATGTCACGGCGGTCTGACTTACGCCGACTCCCACTCAGCTTGCGGGAGGATTTCATATGATTGTATATAGGAGATATGTATCTTCCATTCATGAAGGAAACGTAGCTGGTTAGGTATAGAGATGTGAAGATAAGCACTGTTGCGTTACCGCTGCACACACCTGTAGGGTTGCTTTATATGGAATGTGAGGCGGTTATAAGATCAAATTAAATGTCATAGTTCTAAACCAAAAATAGGCCTATTTTTTTATGAAAAATGAAAAATTAACTCAGGAAGGGAATGAAATCCATTCCAAATTATTGGACATTTTTTCCCACAATGTGTGATCAAAGGATTGCAGCAATCATGTCAAATTTTTCTTTTCATATTTTGACGAATTGAACTCAAACAACGAAATCAAGCCTGAATTATTAGACTTTCTTTGTCATTCTACATTGTAGAATCTACAACATGTGATCGAAAGTATCATCAATGTCACGGCATGGCTCTAGGATCGTAGCATGTCTTTTTCAAAATTAGTGGATTGCAAAATACTGGACTTTTTGGAGATGTGTAATCTTTTTTCTTTTACTAATTCAAATTTAAGTGCCTTGATAAATGTTATAAAAACATGTCTAGAGAATATTTATGCAGGGTATTTCTATATCGTGGGTTTCACTTATTTCATGATTTGTCTGGAATGCAACTCCAGCGATGGAGAGCTGTTTACCGTATACATATTTTCAACAAAAAAGTCAATTTTTATTGACTAAAAACATGTAACAAAAACATTGTGTTAGTTATTTGGGCCTTGGAATTTTTTTTGCTGCAATCAAAGGTCACAGCAATGATGTCCCGGCATGGCCGCAGGATCCAAGCAACTTTTGCACCCCGATGATGACACGATAAATGTTTTCCTTCTAAACATTCACGGATGGGAAACATTT
Organism: Festucalex cinctus; assembly: GCF_051991245.1. Taxonomy (NCBI): domain Eukaryota; kingdom Metazoa; phylum Chordata; class Actinopteri; order Syngnathiformes; family Syngnathidae; genus Festucalex; species Festucalex cinctus. The sequence goes on from NC_135428.1 coordinate 16,001,611, forward strand.
GCTGTATTAAATCTTTGCTGTCAAAATCAATGGCCTTTTTGCAACACTCTGGTTTAAAGACTTCCAGTCCGGATGACGGAGGGGAAGACCGGGAAAGCAGTTTAGACTCGGCGTGACCCGCCGCATGATGAGGAAAGAAATCGGAGGGGATGACACAGACACAGACGCATTTATCGCTACATGCTGTAAATCACACATCACATCTGCTTTGTGAATTTATTTTGAAAACGCATCGTTTGGGAGGATCCCTGGGTTACGGTAATGCAGGTGCGGACAACCTACGGCAAGTTGGCCATAGAGCAATGGCGTAGTGGCCACCGGTAATTTCAAGAGATTCTCGAATGGCCGGTCCAGTCCAGGCCGAAACTGGCGCCTTTGTCGCATGTTTCAGTGCATTTTAGCAGACATTTGTATTGTATAATTGTGGGAATGCTGAAGCATTCCCACATATGTTATTGTGATTTTTATTCTCCACACTTTTTTACCGTGTAACAACTCCCACATAATACTTCCAATTTACATTGTTCAAATTTCAACTAGCTTCAAAAATTCACGCTTCCCGGGGTATATCGTCTGATTCCACATTACTTACAGTATTTGTACAAGTTAACATTCAATATCAACTTTTCCCCATTCATTTTCAATGGGACAGACATTGAACTTTTTCCACGCCCACTTCCATACATATAACTTATCATCATTACCAGGTGTCTGATACTGCTCGGTGGCACAGTTGGTAAAGCGCATTGTCCAGTAACCAGGTTATAATTTAATAAATTATCTCTCAATTTACATCATAAGCATTCCACATGCATTCAAATCTTAGTATTCAGCTTTCAGCATTCCGACACAATTTTTCCAGAAATTGTACTTATTCTAGTTGCATATAAAATTGCAATCCCAATATTGAGCGGGAAAAAAAAAAACATCAATCAATTAGATTATTTGCCTAAATAATTCAGCCCTAGATTGCATCCTGAATTTGACAGCCCTCCATGCTCAAAACGCATATCTACACAACAGTATAATTAAACAAAACTGAAATGTCCTCTGAAAAGAAAACAGTTAATATCCCCCCCCACCCCAACCCTCACCCTTTTTTTTTTTTTTTTTTTTTTTTTTTTTGCTACTAGAGCATTTGCAGTGAAACAGGGCGATGAAACACAGATGGGAGCAGGGGATCGCGGATCAATGACATATTTATTCATCGTATTTACATAACGACAACAAGCTGTGTACTTTGGGCAAAGAAGAAAGAGAGACGCATCTCTCCGAATACATCACGCCGGAGCCGCTTTGTGACTCACGCTGTTGGCTAGTGAGCTTCTTAAAACCGCTCATTAATCACACACAAGAGCATAGCTTGGAAATAAATGGCAACACATTTGATGTTACGTCAAAATGTGGCTAAAGTAGAGCAATCAATAAAGACAAAAATGTGTGAACCAAGTTGAAAAAGAGGATGAGGGTTGCGGCTTATCGAGGGGGGGATACATTTGACTTGCACAAGTTCGCAGAAATGTTGCTTTTCCCTCCAGTGAGAATATTTAATATTCAGTGTACTAAAGTGGCATGCTTATTATAAAAGCCACCGCGGGTGACTGACAACATGTCTTCTTAATCTTATGAATGTTTGGCGTGTTAATCCTTCTCCAGAAAAAATTAAGTCCCGTGGACAAAGTGGTGCCTAATGTTGATCAAGTACTGTATATATAAAATAAACACCAAAATATAACATGTTTTAAAATATATTATATATATAATATATATATATATATATCTAAATTAATAAATTAAATAAAACTAAACAAATACAAAGTTTGAAACCATTTTAATTTTAGCCATTTAATTATTATTCTATTTGAAAACATTTTTATGTTACATTTGGTTTGGGCATTAATAGAATAAGTATTAAAAACAGCATATGTTTTTCAAATGTTTATTGTTTATGCTAGCTCAATAGAATTTTAAACAAAATTTGATATTTGATAAGAGAAAAGTTAATTATTGTGAAAAAAAACCCATGTTTGTCATTGAGCGTAAAGAAAGACTTTGCTTACTATTTTCTATTTTCAGCAACTAGAGGCTTCTACAATAGCGCAAAACATTTATTTTTAGATTATGATATTATAATATTTTACAATATATATCAATCACATATTAACATTGCAGTGAATAAAAACCGACGACTTTGTGACTAAAGTCAACAATTCTGACATCTGGTGGCCACAACACCATAGTTCACAATCAGCATCCTTTCGTCGGCCACATAAAAAATAAGGAAAAACACTTTTGATTTAGTTCTAAAATATCTATACTGTAAAATAAATATTTTGTTAAATGAATACCTCTAAAACTAATCATTATAATCTTCGTAATGAGCGCAGAAATATATTTTTATGTTAATTTTGGGGAGGAAAAGAAGGTGCCGTGCAACTCACCGTGCAAGTTCTTCGCCACCTGCAGCAAAGGAAGCCGCCGCATGATCTTGGCAGCATTCCCTCGACGCCATCCTGTGGCTTTTGTTTCTGAGAAACTCTGCAAAGAAAATAAATATATTATTAAGCATTTACTGTATAGCTGAAGTCGAAGACGCCATCTTGTGGCAACTTGGTTCAACTTTGTTAAAGTGAGTTGAGAAGCTTCATTTTGACAAAAGTAGTGCTTTACCACCATCTTGTGGCATCTTGGTGTCAAGGAACTATGTTGGAGTGAGCTGAGGCGGAGCTGCAGTCTGTGCATTTTGCTCTGAAAGGCCAAACATGAAAGATATTATAACTGTTCTTAAAAAAAATGGAAAACTGGACTACTTATCGACACGTCATCTATTTGCTTCAAGCAACAGGCCAGAAAAATAGTATGTTACCAGTTTTTAGTCAGGTTGCTAATTCAATGGAAAATACGTGTTTGTTTTGCACATAATAAAAATGTCAGCGACACGCCAGTCATGACAAAGCCTACAGCCCGTCACTGTTAAAAAGTGTGCTCTGTTACATGTGTTTTAGTATGTTTAAATGAAGCATGTGGGATGGTTAAAAGTAAAAAAAAAAAAGAAAAAGAAAAAGAAAAAAGTTTTATATGCTTTGCAGGCCATGGGCTACGGATTTTCACCTCCTGCATGTGGTCTGTGAATCCGTCACGTAGTCATTAGCAATCTCCTCATTAGCAAACAAGCAATATTAAACATGGTTAGTGCGTTTGTGATGCTTAGATGACGGCGCATTTCATGATAATCGGGCCGTTTCGCTCACAAGTTCACAGCATACTTACAGACTTAAAAACTAACTTAAATGGCAGATCTTGGCAAATTGAAGCACCAAAACAGCTAATTCAATCGAGTTTGGACATGTGTTAAATTACACAAAATCGCGATCGTCAGCAAGACACTGAAATACAAATAATGAAAATAAAAATACTGTAATACTTACACGACTCAATACTATCAAGTCACTTATATTCTTAGAGTGTCAATTTAAAACATCAAAATTCAATTGTGTGTATTCGAATAACATGACTTGAATGTTATTAACTTACAATGTCAAGAGAATATAAAATACTGAATAAATTACAGACTTTTGGTTACCTGTGTGACCAAGCAACTTCACTTCGGGGGGAACCATCTTGCCCCACCGTTGTATCTTTGTCGGTGTTACGTGACTTGTAACGTGCTCTGCGTGGAGCCGCCTCCTCCTCGTTCTTCTTCTTCATCCTTTCTCCTCCCTTCTCTCCGTGACGGTCCACACGCTCCTGACGGGAAACCGCACACCGAGGTACGGATTTGAAAGTCCAAAATCGCTGGTACAGCTTTGGGTTGGGGGGCAGTTACGTATTTGTTGTGTGTCATACGTGTTAGCTCGTAGCTTTAGCATTTTAAGCTGTAGAGGTGAACGGGGCTAACGAGGCTAGGCCCACTGTTAGCTTGACGGCTAATGACATACGATGCGGTCGTTTGTCACTTTCAGGACGAACGAATCCTAGGTAGAAGCAACCAAGCCTTACTTTTTCGGGAATGCTACCTTTTGACTTGTTCATAACTTAACAGTTCGTTAATTGTCTACTACAGTGAAGATAAAGGTGGTCGTTTGACCGCTCTCCACCTTGGAGGCTAGTAGCTACTGTTAATTAGACTGAACGACTCATCACCAATATCTTGTTTGGGTCATCATTGGCTTGTCATACAAAAACAACACTTTTCATACCAAATATTTTTTTTGGGTTAGTGGTAGTGGTTGTAAAAGAGGGCAAACAATCTGTATCCAATCCATTGCACCAGTAGGAATCCTCAATTTACATTCACTGAAGTCCTTGGAATTTGATTGCAGGCAGAGTCAAGGATCTTTCAGGTTTCTTATTGGCCCGCAAGGACTTTTTGACTCACCTGGAATCTATTGTGACAAAACAGACGGAAGATCACATGAATTATTACATGAGGAAGTCACAGTTGGATTTTGTCCACGCTAGCTAGACAATAACTAGAGGAAAAGGGTGCAGTTGTTGGCTGAAGGCGATTTTCAAACACAGCAAGATCTCTTCCTTCTCAAGTTGGTGATAATCATGGAGCAACTATTCACCTGTGGGAACACATTGTCAGCATGCCCTCTTTCATAATGCATCTTAGTGTTATCACATTGCCTGCGTGACTGTTGAAGCACGGAAACGACAGTTCTGTTGTAACGCTACGTTTAATGGTGAAAGAGCTTGCTCAAAAGTTACATCGTGCAGAAATCTGAAGAGAGGTAGCTGTTCCCATGGTTACGATTTGTAGGGAAAGGTTATACGGTTCAAAGCTAAACCCATTTAAATTAAAATATAGCACTAAAAAGATTAGCATTAAAGCATTAAAAGAGCTAAAGTTTTTGACAGCCATTCACTTTCCATCAACTTTTGCGAATTTCTACAGTAGAGCTGCAACTACAGCCGTCAGTGCACTTTCCAATGTTTATTGTACGTTTGTTATGTTAATGTTTATTGTTTATTGTACAAACGGAGCTGAAAAAATAATAAGCACATTCTTACACGAGCACCCGATAGCATAACTTACACCGAGTTGCTTAACAAGCAGACTTTTAACAGCCAGCTAACGCTACAGGCTAATTAGCCTACACCCACGGCACTCACCAGACCAGGCCCCGCTTCTTAAAGCGACACATTTGAAGTCAAACTTGTGGATGGCGGACTAAATTAGCTGCACATTACATGGACATTATTGTACTTAATCATGCAAAACCCTTCGTTGCAGATCATGGCCGTACCTCCAACCTACGCCGACCTAGGAAAGTCCGCCCGGGATGTTTTCACCAAGGGATACGGTGAGCAGTAAGACCCTGGTGCAAAATTACATTCCGAGTTTGATAATTATTCATTGTTTCCTTCTTAGGCTTTGGGCTGATCAAGCTTGACTTAAAAACAAAGTCTGAGAATGGGCTGGTAAGACCTCGGCACTCCTGATAAGATTATTTTACGCCGCCACCACAAGCTGAGCAGACTGAAAATGTTTTAGGGCAAGGTGCCAATTCTAGTAGTTGTCATTGTAGCCACATTCCCATTCTAAAAAGGTATCCTAATGCACAGGAATTCACCAGTACGGGCTCGGCCAACACCGAGACCAGCAAGGTGGCCGGCTCCCTGGAGACCAAGTACAAGTGGGCCGAGCACGGGCTGACCTTCACGGAGAAGTGGAACACCGACAACACGCTGGGCACTGAAATCACCATCGAGGACCAGGTGGGTGCACAGGAAACCAAAGATGCAGCATGGACGTTTGATTGATTGTTGCTGCTGTTTCCAGTTGAGCTTATGTAGTAAAAAAAAAAAAAAAAATGTTTCTTGTGATCGTTCTCTGCAGTTGGCTAAGGGTCTGAAGCTGACGTTTGACTCCTCCTTCTCACCAAACACCGGGTAAACTCAGTTAAGCAAGAAATTGAGATTGTGGTTATTATATGCATTATTTTATCTTAGTATTTGATTTTTAGTGTTATTCATTTTATTATAATATATTTCTATTTTTTTGTATATTATTTTATTTATTGTTTTATTTTGATACCAGAGTTTGAATTCAGAGAACAATTAAAGTTTCAACATGGCAGAGAGCGCAGAAGTCTTTGTGAATGGCAAGAAATATTAACACTGATAAGGGCGTTAATGTCCGCTAGCAGGTTTTTAGAATCTACACAATTACGTAGCGTACACAATTCAATGTCCTGTCTTTTACAACTCATTATTTCCCGTGATTTTTTTATTTTTAGTATTTATTTTTATCTAAGTATTTGATTTTCCGTGTTATTCATTTTATTATAATATATTTCTATTTTTTTTGTTGTATATTGTTTTTTTGTATTTTACAAGGAAATGTTTTTTTTAATCATTTTTATTTAGTGTATTTGATTTTTACATTTATTTTGTATTGTATTTAAAACATTTTTAAAAACTGTATAAGACATTTACTTTTAACTCATTCACTCGCAGCCATTTTCACTGAAGCAACCCGCCTCACTCCCGACTGTTTTACTAGATTTTTACTGATTTTGCAAGGCCCACAGAATATTGTTCTTTTGCTGTAAAAACATGGAACCTGTTAAAAGAAAGATTAGTCTCTTCTTTCATCAGGGGGGAAAAAAAGTATATTTCTATCTGTTTCCGTTTTGCAGCAATTAGCATTAGAATATAGCTAAGTTTCATCATTATTCACAAATCTGTTTAGAATTGTGAGGAAACAGCTTGTTTTCAACATGGCCCTGGTTGATCTCTTATACTCTGCTGGCAACTTCTGGCCATTTTTCTAATTACTATCATTGTTTTACCCGTTCTCTGCAGTTGAGAGGCTGCTTTAAAGCCTTCTGTATGTGCTAGCATAAAAAAAACAACAAAAAACACACACACACACACACACACACACACACAAAAAACGTATAAATATGTTTTTGGGACATTTAAAACATTTAAAATAGAACGTATTTATACGTTTTTGGGAGCAAATGAGTTAGATGTATTTTACAGCTTTATTTACATTATTTTCTTTTTTTTCTGTTTTTAATACGTTTATTTTGTATTAAACTGTAATTTTTTTTTGAATAAAAATGTCATTTAAATTTTCTAATTTTTAGTTTTGTTTTTAAATGTATTTCAAATGTTTTAATTTTTTTTTTAAAATACAATAAATACAATACAAATGATTTAACTTTTTTAATAAATTAGATTTGCACATGTTTTCGTTTTTTAATCGATTATTATTATTATTATTATTATTATTATTATTAGAAATGTGCAGAGCTTGTTCTGTTGCTGCTGGTGCACATGGCGATGGCTTTTTTGTTTTTGTTTTTTTTTTGCAATAAAACTGTTTGATCGTTAGAAATGTTTTTGCTCTTTGGATAAATGAGATGTTCTGTTCTGACCGGGCTAAAAACAAATCAATTCATTCAAATGTATTAGTTTTAAATTTAGTATTTTGTTTACACGTTGCTCATTTTGAACTCTGGGCCCTTTTATAGCAAAAAGGGCGGCAAGCTCAAGACCGGCTACAAGTGTGACCACATCAACCTGGGCTGCGACATCAACTACGACATCAATGGCACGGCCGTGCACGGCGCCGGCGTGGTGGGCTTCGAGGGCTGGCTGGCCGGCTACCAGGTGACATTCGAGGCGGGTCGTAACCGGATCACCCAGAGCAACTTCGCCGTTGGCTACAAGACGGACGAGTTCCAGCTGCATACCAACGTGTAAGGTTGACGAGATGCACACCGTCGTATAGATTTGCTAACCTGTGTCCGACAGATCTGCTTAGATTTGGCGTTTGACGTGCTAGTGCTCAGTGTGGTTTCAACCATCTAGCGCCATTTATTTCAATCATGCATGGGAGGAATATTGAGTTACGTCTGGGTGCCTTGTAGTTATTTTTACACGGGCGATGGGATTTAACACGCTGCAGGTGAGACCGAACTCGTTGCCCAATGAAAAGAAGCAAAAGCCCCTTGATTGGAAGGGCGAGACAGTTAATGCCACTCAGTGGGTAGTCGGGGGGGGGGGGGGGGGGGGAGGTTATGGCCAAGTAGGCAGGGACCCCCCGCAGCTAAGCTTTGTGTCTTGATGAGGTCAAATGAAGTGTATCCAGTTTGTACAGCCACCTGGCGTGGAAAGACTTTTACACTTAAGATTTTGACTGCAAATTCTGATTTTTTTATTATTTTTTTATTTTTTTATTTCTGCTCCCCGGCAGAAATGACGGCACGGAGTTTGGAGGCTCCATCTACCAGAAGGTGAACGAGCAGCTGGAGACGGCAGTCAATTTGGCCTGGACCGCCGGCAACAGCAACACCCGCTTTGGCATCGCCGCCAAGTACCAGATTGATCCAGATGCGTCCTTCTCCGTAAGTGACGGCGGACACTTTTGTTTGGTTAAGGAGTCATTCAACTTAGAAGCCAGTTTAATTAAGATGTTATTTGGTAGGCATGACTATCATTAATAGTCAAGAAGCCATTACAGAAACGACACAGGAAGCCTGCCATTTTGGGTCAAAGCAGCCGTTTTGGGGTCATTTTGGCTTTTAATTGTCCTACAAATTTTGTCCGTTGGCAACTAAATTTGATCCTTGTGCACATCTTCCCTCTCTGCGCTGCTGCCCGGTGCCGGTTTCCGGGGGGGGGTGGGGGGTTCTCGCGGGGGGCCGGGTTCGCGGGGGGGGGGGTGGCGGCCGTCGGGGGGGGGCGGCTTGTTTGGGGGGGGGGTGGAGGTATGGGTGGGTGGGGGGTTGGGTGCTGGGGGTCGGGGTGTGTTCGGGGGTTTGGGGGTCGGGGGTGGTGGGGCCTGGGTCGTGGTGGATGGCGGGTTTGGGTGGGGTGCGGGGGGGTCGTGGGGGGATGGGGGCTGGGGACCGGTGGGGCGCTGTGGGGGCCCGCTGGGCCTCGTTCTGCGGCCTTGGGCTCGGGGGTGTGGGCCGGGGCTGGGGCGGGGGTGTTCCGGGTATCTGGGTCGGCTCGCTGACCGGTGTCCGCTCGGGTGGCTTGGGGGTGGCCTTGGTGCTGCCGCGGCCTGGGGATTCCGGGGGGGGTGGGGGGGGGGGGGGGGTGCTCGCTTTGCTGGACCGCGGTTGACGGCTTCTCTCTTTGGTGGTGGTCCTTATGCATGCCAGATCCGTCGCACCAGCATCTACTGAAACTCAACAGAAGTACCCTCTCCCTCCCACAGCCCCTTGAATCAGTTGGTGCTGGTGTCTGTGGTTCTCACTTTTCTTTATCTATCCTTCCCTCCTTCCTCTCTTTAGTTTTTCCTCTGGTCACTTGAGATCTTAATTTATTAGAAGTATGAGGTTTCTGGGGTTGGCATAAGACTCCGGTTTTGTAACCACGCAGGAGGGGTCTTGTTGGTGCTGGACTTCACTTTGATGGATTGGATGTACTGGCTTCTATTGATCTCACTCTGCCTTATCGATCCTTCCCTCCTTCCTCTCTTTAGTTTTTCCTCTGGGCTCTTGAGATCTCGCTAAATTTGCTGGAATTTAGAGGCTTCCGGGGTTGGCGTAAGACTTTGATTTTGTAATCATGGGGAAGGCAGGAAGTGTTTGGTCGGTGCTGGATGTCACTTTGATTTACCTTTCTTTTCTCTTTATTTCTTTTTTTTCTGACCTTTTCTCTGGTCTCCTGACCATTTAAATCTCACGACTCTGGCAAGATTCTGAAGTACCTGGTTAAGGCGAAGGGTAATGGGATATTTATAAGGTTTTAGGTGAATGAATGAGTATAAATTTATACGTATTTGCACGCACGCACGCAAACGCACGCAAACGCACACACGCAAACGCACGCACGCACGCAAACGCACGCACGCAAACGCACGCACGCACACATACACACACACAAAAAAAAAAAAAAAAAAAAAAAAAAAAAAAAAAAAGGAAAAGAGCAATGATGACAAGACGTTGAATCGGTAAGACTACCGAATGAACAATTCTGAGCTCTTCAAAAAAAAAAAAAAAAAAAAAAAAAAAAAAAAAAAAAAAAAAAAAAAAAATAAATAAATTTGATCCTTGTATATGCGATAGATGGACGACGACAACTAGTGAAAGATTTTCATCATTGCATGTTGCCGGCCCATGGTAGCAAATTTGAATGACTTGCCCTAAAACCGGGAACTACTAATGCTGCCTTCATGGGATATCATAATTATGGTAAATACCACGTCGAGTCGAAAATTGCACGTGAACATGTCGTATTCGCCACTGGAGAACTGTGAATTTATTTTGATACCAGAGTTTCCGAGTTGAGAGAACTATTAAAGTTTCAACATGGCAGAGAGCGCAGAAGGATTCATGGATAGCAAGAAATATTAACACTTTTATAAGGGAGTTAAAGTTAATGTCCGCTAGCAGAATCTACACAATTCAATGTCCTGTCCTTTACAACTTATTTGCCATAATTGTTTGTTTTTTTTATGAGCAGAGTACATCAGCTGCTGTTTTTATTTATTTATGTATTTATTTATTTATTTATTTTAAAGCTATAACTGAAGCACATGAACAAAACTTTGAACATGAATAAAGCACAAGAAGGCAGGGTTACAAGTCAGCTTCAGGTGCCCCCTACTGGCAGAAATATAAAATGGCAACAAACCTCTCATCCTCCCAATGCAATTTTTTGACATGCTTGGTTAATTCTTCTGTCATCTCTCACAGGCCAAGGTGAACAACTCCAGCCTCATAGGCCTGGGATACACGCAGACTCTCAAGCCAGGTGAGAACACTCGTTTTTATATGTAATCTAGTAGAGACATTAAAGTGTCTTATTTTTGTTTAAACATATATTAATTTTGTATTGTAAGTGCTTTTTTCCACAAAAAACAGCATGTGGGCTACAACTGCCTTTTCCCCTTCATTTCTAATTTAAATAAAATCGATTTTTGGATATTAAATATCGATTAAATTAATAAATGAGAATCCCGATTCTTTTATGAATCTTTTTTTTATTTTTTTTTATTTTTTATTTTTTGGCACACCCCTATAATCTAGTGAAACTGGCAAACCCGTTTGCGGAAAATCTCTGTGGCTTGGGTTTGTATGACGGTTATACTGCCCCCAGTGGTGAAGGGGCAGCACAATGAATTGAAACATGAAATCATGCTGCATGTTTCAATTTTTTTTACATTGAATTATGTTCTTACTCATTTGAACTGGAAAGATGGTTTAAAGACAAACATTTTGAGCACAACATCGGTCTAAATAAAGCTTCTCCACTCACTTAACAAAATTCCTTGGCACAAAGATGACAGCAAAGCAATGCTTTTGTCTATGTGAAGTTCCTCAAGTCACTTCAACATAGTTCTGACACCTAGATGCCACAAGATGGCATCAAAGTCACTATTTATTTTTGTGCGTCTGGTTCAGGCATCAAGCTGACGCTGTCTGCCCTCCTCGACGGCAAGAACATCAACGCCGGCGGCCACAAGCTGGGTCTCGGCCTGGAGTTTCAGGCGTAGGACGGGCACGCACCCCTCACCGACGCCCCCTCCACTCCACTCCCAGCATCCCCCAATTTAAATGAAAAATAATTTAGCCCTCTCTACAGTTGGCACTTCCTAATTCCTCTACCTCTAGATGTGCCACAGCTTGGTGGCAAGGTGGCCACCCTGACAGGCAAACGCCTTCGACATTTAAAGGACCACGTTTAAGGGAATATTTAATTTTTTGAAACGACGGAGAACAAAAAACGGGAAATTTGAAGCGTGTGGCTCGCAAGGCAACGCGTAGCCTTGAGCACATCTTAATTTTCAGTCGTGCGTGCGTGTCTATTGTGTAGCCGTGCGGAAAGAATGAAGGCAACGATGACACGATGCAGATTCCTTGTTCATGAGATCAAGATGGACACGCACCCATACACACCACACCCCAATGTGTACATTTTTTTTGTCGTCTTGTTACATATAGCATAATAAATGTTATTTTATGACCAGACCCGTGTAGCGTAATCCACCTATGAAGTCTTAATAAGACTCGCTCGATCAAAAATGGACACTTAACGGATGAGAGTTACTGGATCTAAACAGGAAGTGGCAGTCTTTGCAGATGCTCAATAGTGTTACTGACGGTATTGTCAGTTCCTGAATGAATAAAAAAAACATCTCAAACCAGCAAGTATGTGTTTTGTTGTTTTTAAACATGCAGTTAAACAAGTAGCATTGTTATGGCAACACTGACTTTCTTGGAAGCCTCCCATATGGAATATATTGAATTTCTGAGTCACGTTTATGTATTTACAGCAATGCGCCAGACCTTTTATACCCCCCCCCCCTTTTTCTTTTTTTTTTTTCCTTTTTAAACACGATTCATCCAACGTTTAGATGAATATATTTTTTTAAATACTCAACACGACATCTATGACACGGACGTCGTGCGTGTCTTGCGACGCCACAGCCTAAGCCACGCCCCTTCCTCGTCTCTCAGCAGCACAAACCAACATGGCGACGAAGGGAAGGAGCAGGAAGAGTTTCTCTCTCTACATTGTCTACCTCCAGCTTCTGCTACTTGGCGGCGTCTTGTCAGCTCCGACGAATGTAACTGTAAATGGTAAAGTCAAATTCTTGTCACACGACGGCGGGTTTTTTTCTGGTGTTTTTTTTTTTTTTTTTTTCCTCCTAAACTGAGCGTCCCATAGTGTTTCGTCGCTAGCTGAGCGGGGCTCGCACGTCATGCTAGCCGGATGTGGTGATTGAGAGCTGACAGTAGCGCGATTTTATTGTATTTTGAGCAACTATTACTTATTTTTGTAATTGTAGTACATTTTAGGGCGATCTTGACCGTGTCGTGTTTAGGAGGACGTGTCACCTGTCGCGAGATCTTATCTCTTAACGTGATTTATGCAAAGTGTAATTTGCGGCGTTCGTGCTGCTCGGGTAATTTAATTTAATTTTTTATTTTTATTTTTAATTTGTATTTTGCTTTCCTCGGCTGAATTGCAGACCAAGGTAGCTCCTAACCAGAAATACGTGCTCGTTTTGTTTAACAATCGAGTCAAGGAGGAAGTGCACCAAACAAGAGTTTGTTTATTTTGGCATATTCCAGTTTTCAGTTAACGCAACAGAGCTGCCTATGCCACTATACTGTATATGTTGGGGGCTTTTATTTTCTTAACAGCATAGCATAGCAAATGTTACTCATTTGTTGCCATGTTTTATGTTGCCCAACTTTGTGCCAAGTCCATTAATACAACAATTTTTCAGTATAATATCTCATCAAGCATCCAAGACCTTTTTTTTGCACTGCAGGAGGTATCTGGGATCTTTATTTACACTTAAATAATATGGTGAATGATTGATTCTAAAAATATTTCATAGCCGCAGACCTAGTCTGTTGTGTTTCAGCAGGTAGGTAGGCACTGCTGTTATGCTGTTTGTGTGTGTGCAGAGGTCTACCTGGCACCATCCTGGTCACCGAGGGCCCGAGTCCTTTAGATTTTAGATGTCTTCCAACACACCTGATCCTAAAGATCAAGATTATTATCAGGCTTCTGCAGATATTGCTGATTATATGAAACTTACCATTTTGTTTCACCAATGGGAAAAGGGAGTCAGATGTACGTCGTCAGTGGCCTCCGTGGGGAAGAAATGGATTTTAAATGCCCCTGTGTAGTCAACGAGATGATGCAAGTTTATATTTTAAATGTCTTTTCATGCCCAAATTTGGTGCCTACCTGAGAGACAAACTTACAAAAACAAATGAAGATGTGACACGCCATAATATGATAATATATTAAAATAATGATTAAAAAAAATAATTAAAAAAACTGAATTAAAAAAAAAAATATTGGCTACAAAAATTATACTTTAAGTTGCAACTTGTAAAATCTATCAGGTAAGAAAAATTAAAACTGAGGATAACTAAATTCAAACATGAAGTCCCCCGTCAAAAACAACTTATGTTTAATAAACAGAGAACATACTAGGCCAGGGGTGTCAAACATAAGGCCCGCGGGCCGGATCAGGCCTGCAAAGGGGTTTAATCCGGCCCGCGAGATAATATTGTAAAGTAAAAAAATTATAATAATAATAATAAATTGTAATGGCGGACTAATTAATCAGCCAACCACGATCAAAATATGTAAAAGTTGTAACCACAAGCAGTCCTCAGATGAGCAATGCAACTTGTATGGGAGAATCGTCCAGGATGTCATTATTTTACACAAGTTAAAGTTGCGGTTTGTTTTATTATTATTATTATTGTTATTATTATTATTATTATTATTATTATTATTTTATTTTATTTTTCTTAATCATAGACCGACAAACGTGTTAAATACGACACAAATTCAATTACTGGTAACACAAACAGATATGACAAGCATTAGCGTCTTTATAACGTCATTAACTGTGCCATGCGATGCATTCTGGGAACAATATATATGCACAACAGGTAGATTTAACACGTCCAGAATTCAGTGTTGCCACGTTCTATTTGCATTTGTATTATTTTTTGGGACAATATGATTACAGTTGAGCTCCGTAATTTAGGGCTGGCACAAAAACAGCGAAAATCTGCATATAATTGACGGCAATAATTTTTAAGTTATATACCGTTATTTTACTGATGTGGCCCACTTGGTAACATATTTTCCTCCATGTGGCCCCTGAGCAAACATGAGTTTGACACCCCTGTACTAGGCTAAACGTATAAACGTTAAATATAAAAATTAAGTTAAAATGCTGTGTTCTAACATAAAATATGTCAAATAGAATATGAGTAAAACACAACTCAAAGTCAAATATAAAACTTGAGTTAAAAAAAAACTTAACCCTCCAGTTGTCCTCAAAAATTCGATTGCAGTTGACCCTATGGGTGAATCAGGTCAAATTGACCCCAAGGACATTAGGAGTGTTAAACCAAAATAGAGTAAACATTACAACGTTAAACATTAAGTTAAAATATATCATGTGAAAACAAAAAGTTCAAATATATTCCACAAAACCAAATTTAACACATTCACTTAAAACAATTAGCTGGCTATTCCACCCATAGTCAAAATATTTACAACATTCTGGTTGTTGACAACCTTATAGCGTCACTAATGCGATAACATAAATATGTTCTTGTAATTTTAATGAGGCTGTTGAAAGGTTTTGAACATAATTTTGGAGCAGCTGTGCTGATTGTACCTTCAAGGAAAGAAAATGAACTCCTGCTCTAACCCCGATTTCTAAACGGCGTGTCATTGCAGCATGCGTGAAGGTTTAGCTTGTGAATGAGTGTAGTCATGAGGTTTCATCATGCTACAAAGCCTGACTGTTCACTGACTGTTTATGCTATGTGTGTTTATGAATAGGTCCTTTTTGCTTCAAATCCCCTGTGAGCTCTTTCCTACCGGGCAACGCCTCTACATGGACTGATATTCATTTACAAGCTTAAAAAAAAAAATGTATGTAGAAGTCACAAAGTGTCTTAAACAAATACATGACAATCGTTGGGACTCTAAAACATGAAGAACTGTGAGTTGTTACTACTGCTGTCACTATCCATTACTTTTAGTCGATTAATCGACTAATTGGATTCATTTAAATTTTGCATTAAAGTGCAAAAGCATTTTTTTCCCATGATTACTGTGATTACAGTGATTGGTGTGTTTTTTTATATTTTGCATTCATATATTGAAAAAAAAAAAAAGAAGCGGGGGGGGGGGGGGGGGGGGATTGATGTTGTACTATGTTACCAGTTGGGTCATTGTTTTCCAAAGTAAAAACACATGTTTGCAAATGTGTTATTTTGATTTGTCTTCTTTCATGAAGGACTATAGAAATCAGTGAAAAATTACTGTTGATTAGGGATGTAACGATATCCAAACATCACGATACGATGTCACGATATGAAAGTCACTAGGGGTGTGAATTGCCTCGTACCTGACGATTCGGTTCGTATCACGATTCACAGGTCACGATTCGATTCGATACCGATTAATCCCGATACGAATTTATAAGTCGATTGTTGCGATTTTTTTTCATTCAAATTTAGAAAATACTAATCAGTAAGCTTGTAGAGTGTAAGATTTATATGAAAATGTATTATTTATTTATCTGAAATTTCAGTCTTATAGAGGTTGTAATCTGTTTCATGTTTAAACAGCATTAAAATAAAATATTAAGGCTTAATGTTCCGTTCATATAACATTCTTCCATGCTTAAGGTGTGAATCCTAAAAAAAAATAAAAAAAAAATCAAAAAAAAATCGATTTTGCCTATTATTGAATCGATTCGAGAATCGCGCGATGTAGTATCGCGATATATCGCCGAATCGATTTTTTTTTTTAACACCCCTAAAAGTCACGATACAATAATTATCACGATATTGTGGGTAGGTTGGCGATACAACAAAAAGGTCACAATATTGTAAAACAATGAGCTCATACTAAAAAAAACAAAAAAAAACACTATATTGTGCTTTTGTACACTACAGCAATGAAAAATCTAAAAATATTAATAAATATTATATAGGAAAAATATATAAATGTATATAGAGGCACTTGCTAATGCAAGCACACCGAGTTCCTACACATATTGACACAAGCATATTACGTTGCCCCTCATCTGATGATTGTCATGGATTTTAAACAGAGAAGGGCCAAAATATTCCTTGTGAAAATTAAACTGCACTACAAAACTAGCCACCAGTGGGTGCTAGAATTGCGCAAATGTAAAACAACCCGACTTTCTTTTTAACAGATGTGCTGCTTTTAATATCGTGACGTGACAATTAGGGGTGTGAATTGCCTCGTACCTGACGATTCGATTCGTATCACGATTCACAGGTCACGATTCGATTCGATACCGATTAGTCCCGATACGAATTTATAAGTCGATTGTTGCGATTTTTTTTCATTCAAATTTAGAAAATACTAATCAGTAAGCTTGTAGAGTGTAAGATTTATATGAAAATGTATTATTTATTTATCTGAAATTTCAGTCTTATAGAGGTTGTAATCTGTTTCATGTTTAAACAGCATTAAAATAAAATATTAAGGCTTAATGTTCCGTTCATATAACATTCTTCCATGCTTAAGGTGTGAATCCTAAAAAAAAAAATAAAAAAATAAAAAATAAAATAAAAATAAATCGATTTTGCCTATTATTGAATCGATTCGAGAATCGCGCGATGTAGTATCGCGATATATCGCCGAATCGATTTTTTTTTAACACCCCTAGTGACAATGATGATATATTGTGGCAGTTTTAATATCACAATATCACGATATTGCTGTTATTGTTACATCCTGACTGTTGATATGTAGAAATCAGAGGATTTGGGCAATTTTAAATTAAAAAAAAATGTCTCCAAACGATTACTCGATTATTAGTTGTCGGGCGACACGGTGGATGACTGGTTGGCACGTTCCTCTGCCAGTATTGAGGACGCAAATTCGAGTCCAGGCTTTGGCCTTCCTGGGTGGAGTTTGCATGTTCTCCCCGGGTCTGCGTGGGTCTTCTCCGGGTACTCCGGTCTCCTCCCACATTCCAAAGACATGCATGGCAGGTTAATCGGGCGCTCCGAATTGTCCCTAGGTGTGCTTGTGAGTGTGGATGGTTGTTCGTCTCTGTGTGCCCTGCGATTGACTGGCAACCAGTCCAGGGTGTACCCCGCCTACTGCCCAGAGCCAGCTGAGATAGGATCCAGTACCCCCTTGTGACCCATGTGAGAATACAAAGATTAATTGATTGATTTTTGACAGCTCTAATTGTTACGCTGGGTGGCCTCGCTCGGTGTGCTGCAGCCCAAGCATGAACAGTTTAGTTATATTTCGTCTTTGTGTTTGTAGATGCGATCCCCGAAGAAGCCAAAAAAGACTTGCCACAAAGTCCTCCTCAGACCACAGTTAGCAAAAGCTCCACTCAGGCGGACACAAAAGCATCAACGCCGCAAGAAAAAGCCCTGCCGTCGACTCCTCCCAAGATTCTCGTCAATGCGCTTGCCCCCGGGATGAAGCCCATCCAACCCGACGTCCCCCAGAACAACCCCGTCCCACCCGACGACGTCCCCAAAGTCAACGACTCGAAAGAGACGACGCAAGATGAGAGCAAACCTGCGGTGGCCATCGAGACGATGCAAGATGAGAGCAAAACCGCGGTGGTCATCGGTTCCTCCGACGCCAAGTTAACACTTGACGAGACAAAAGCTATCACGAATGCCACGGAGCCACCGCCCTTGTCTCAAACTCCAGGAGCCGCCGCTAACGCCCACAAAACGGCGGAACCCACCAAAGCCGCCACGGAGGAGGAGACCACCGTCTTTGACGTAAAACCCACCGAGGCGCAGACGGCAAACCCCCTGCAGGAATTTGAGTCGGACCAGCTGCAGCCCATTGGGAAAGAATCGACGGCTCACCTGGACCCGGACTATGATGGCGGCGAGGACGACGATCAGGACGACACGTACGCCGACGGCTTGTATCACCTGGAGGCCAACGAGGACGACGGCAAGGACCGGGACCAGACGGTGATTCGGTTGAAGGCGCCCGACGTCAAGGAAGACGTCAACGATAAGATGCCCGGTGGCGTCTACAACGTGGACGACGAGGACTCGCACTTCTTCTTCCACCTGGTCGTCCTGGCTTTCCTGGTGGCCATCATCTACATCACCTACCACAACAAGAGGAAGGTCAGTGGCGTCTTATCTTCCCTCTTGTAGCGTGTAGTTAGGCATTCATCAAAATGGGTCTTAAGACGACTACATTTCACTTGAGACTAGAACTGTGAAAATCCAGCTTTTTTTTTTTTTATCACATTTTTTAATCTTAGTTAAGACATTTATGTTTTTAACATCTAACAAGTTCTGGGACCTCACAGGGGCAGTAGAATGTTTTCAAAAGTTAAATAAAAACAAACAGTTGTTTCCTACACTAAAGTATTCCAAAATATCTGAAGTATTACATTTTTACTTGTCTTAGTTTTAATTTAAATTTAATTTCAAACAAAAACAGAAGGTGCAAAGAGTTCCCAGGGTCAGCAGCATCTATGAAAATAATAATAATAATAATAATAATAATAATAATAAATACATTTAAATTAGTTCCCTGAACTTTTTTTTATAAAGGGATCTATTATCGGCCATGTGATTCTTCAGAATGACCGATGCCGATATTTGTCAAAATGCTGAATATCGGCTAATTTTTATTTATATTTTTACAATATTGTGAGTGACCTGTTTTTGTATCGCCAACCTCCCCACAATATTGTGATAATTATTGTATTGTGACCTTCATATCCTATTGTATTGTGATGTTTGGATATCGTTACATCCCTAGAAAACAATGACTGAATCAGTAACATACTACAACATCAATCCCTCCGCCCCTACTATTTTTTTTAAAATCACTATACGAATACAAAGAACAAAATAAACAACAATCACTGGTTAATAAAGAGTAATTAGGGGAAAAAATGCTTTTGTAATAGACTTTAATGCAAAATTCAAATTAATTGATTGAATAATCGATAGATTAATCAATTCTAAAAATATTTGATTTGTGACAGCATTACTTTTTTTTTATTTTATTTGTATTTTTTTTTTAATTATTTTTTAAGTTTTAATTTTTATTTTATACAGCACTACTTGCGAGCAAAACTTTTGATGGTGTTTGGCATTTTCCGTCAGATCCTCCTGCTGGTTCAGAGCCGCCGCTGGAAGGAGGGTCTGTGTTCTCGCAACACGGTCGAGTACCACCGGCTGGACCAGAACGTCAACGAGGCCATGCCGTCCCTCAAGATGACGCGCGACTACATCTTTTGAGCCATCGCAACTCGGAACTGCTTGCGCCCGCTCACTTGACTGGCCTCGTACAGTTGTTCGGTGGCGATGTTTCTGCCTGCATAGAGAAATTTTGTAATTATCTCCCTTCCACGTTTTCTCTTTGTCGCTAAGTAAATATTTACAGAGGTGTTTAGTTGAATATCTTTTGGGTGAGTTTCTGCCTTATCCGCTTTCAGTCAGGATTTGTTCCATTGGAGTGTATTATTCCAACAAATGAAAAGACGCTAATTACATTTGTTTTGTGACGTCTCTGCCCCCTACTGGCCAGATGCTGCCATGCAGCACTCCTGGTTGGCTTCCTCTTTGTTTTATGACTTCGGTGAAGTTCTTGTCGATCACTCGCGCTCGCTCAATGCACTGTTGCGGCTACCCAAAATGCACCCAGAAATAGATTTTCAGCAAAAGTCATACTCCACTCGCAACTCCACAAACTTCGGGCCACAAAGACGCAAATTTGGATAAGGACAATTCACAGTGCAAGTAAAATAGTTGAGTTTAATTTTTTCACCACTTCTTGAAATACTAAATGCTTTTTTTATTTGAAAATGCCTTTTAAAAGGACAATATAGAAGCAAACAATAAAATTGAGTTAAAGACTATCACTGTAAAAAGAACTAGACAAGACTGAATAAAAGTACAGTGCTAATTTAAAAATAAAGTAGATAGTAATTAACCAGGTAACATTCAAATAAAACTACCGGGATATATTGAAACACTGAGCTATTAACAAAATCGATAATGTATAGTAAAAATTATTAAAATCCACCACGTCATTGTTTAAATTTGACAATTAAATGATCGACAATTTGTTTGTTTTAGCCCAAAATGCGGACAAAGAGACCTTTCTAAAATGGCTGCCTTTCTAACGTATGCGCAGTATGGCTTGTTGGCGGAGCTACTTCTGTATGATTTTGGTGATAATTGTGTTGTCCAACAAAAGTATGTAGCTCCACTTTCATTTAATTTTAAAAATTGATTTTAAAAATGGAATTGAATGTGTGCTTTTTGTTGGACATGTTAGTGTGGCTACTACAAGTTGCTTTTTTTTTTTGTTTTTTTTTTGCCTTTTTGCCACACAATTGTTTTTGTAAATCACCCTTTCATGGCCTTTCTCTCTCCTTTTCTGTATAGATATTGTATACAATATAAAGACACTCTTGATTTGAACAAATGGGCGGATAGGGATTTTTGCACTGTGGAAGAGAAACTGCCCTCACAATCAACTGTAGAATCACTTTTTTGTCAATAAAGCACAAATGACGTCTATAATTTCAGATTGTGTCGGTAATGTGCCATTTATTTACTTTTTTAGAAGTAGTACTTTAAACTTTTTAACTCAACTATTTATACTAACTATATAATACACTACTAATAGATTAACTACTGTGTGCGCCGGTTTTTGTAAATAGACAATTTAGGCTGACGTCAGGTGGAGGCCGTCTTGGTTTTCGCCACTTGGGGGAAGTGTTCGCCCATATATGGATAGGTGAGTGCAGGTGGTTGGCTGATTTCACGATAGGGGAGGTTTGAATCGGCAAAACAAACATTTGTAATTAAATTAACACAGACTGGATAATGTTCTTGAAAATTAGACTAACACACACTAGCCTTTGCTTAAAATGAAAATGAACCTGTTTCTACCGACCCGGAAGTCTTAAAGATGGTAACTAAATTTTCTTAGCTCCATAGCCTCCATTCATTTAGTCTTTTTATTTTTTTATTTTTATTTTTTTTTAAAGCATTTTTGTGCTGTTTTTCACACAATATCGACAAGCCAAAGAAGAGACCTTGTAACAACGAGAGACGTAAAACAAGAGGGACATATCTTCGAAAGCGGGATTGAACCAAGGTAAGCTAGGCTATATACACATTGTACAATAAGTTAAATTAATTTTTAGGAACTCAATTACATTTCCATTACTTCTTATGGACAAAAAAACACATAAAAGCTTATCGTTTGCCAAAAATGTCTAATGTGAACTGTCTGTGAACCCATGGTTCGTTGAATTCTGCTTACATTCTGTCAAGGAAGTTAAATTTCTTTCAAAATAGTGCTCTGCGGCCATTTTGCAACATCTTTGTGTCAAAGAACAATTTTTGAAGTGAGTGGAGGCATGTCGCATTTCTCAAACTCGTTCCTTGAGGGCTGCAGTCCTCCATGTTGTGGAGGTTTCCCTCCTCCAACGCACCTTAATCAAATGATCAAAGATACTACTTACCAGGTTTCTGTAGAGCTTGCTGATGAGCTAATCATTTGAATCAGCTGTGTTGGATGAGGGAAACCTCTAAAACTGCAGGACTCTGGATCTCGAGGACCGGAGTTTGAGAACTACATGATTTAGACAATAATAGTGCTTTTCCGCAATCTTGTGGTATATAAAGAAAACTACTTATTTTTAAGGCTTGGCATCAATTACTTTAGAATTTTCAATATTCATATATATTGTATATCTTTACATTATTTTTAATTGTTATTACTGAGTCTGTGTTTACGGGCCGGCTGATTTAATTGGCCGGTATTTGCTCTCTTAAAAGCAGAAAAAGTGGCAGATTAAAAATAAATACATAAATAAGATAATGACGTTCAAACATTGCCCTACAGATTGCAGTTTTTTTTTTTTTTTTTGCCAATTTTTCTGTTTCACTAATACTATAGGATGAAGGATTGTAAAACAGTGAAATCTGTCCATTCATATCTTTATTGTTAACACTGACTAAAAAGGAAGTATTTTATTCATTATATTTTGCATTTTTTTTTTTAAATTAATCAGCTGATTAATCGGTTATCATAATTTTATTCTGCCAAATATCAGCCTAATATTGGCCGAAAAAGGAAAAAAATAAATCTATATCGTTGGGCCCTAGTTGTTATAAAGTGCATTACTACAGAGTGCTATTTTCCTTATCTAAAAGCACATCACAAGTTTTGTTTCATGTTTTTTTGGGGGGAAGGCTGGAACATAATGGCAATGTCAAAGTTGCGTTGCCCCCTTCCTGGAATTGGGTTGTGTTCAATTTCCGTTGGTCTGCTTCTAGTTCATCCCAAGACTTTTGTGGATGAATGATATTTTGTAGGACTTCTTGAAAATCCATCTTTATCCTTATACAATCTTCCTTTCTTTTACCGTTTTGGACGAGTTCTCTTCCGTTTTGTGTCATTTTTCCTCTCTCTCTCCCTTCTCTCATTTGGCCTACCTGATGGCCTTCCCCCGTCTCGCCGTCACATCATCATCAAGCGTCTCGCTATGCCTGTCCACCGCCGTCGATTGCCGACTTTGATCACCTGAACGTATGCGGCTGTTTTTATTTTTAGCCACCTTTTTGCATTTCATCGTCTCCAGTCTTCGTACCGTCGTCATTCGGCGAGAACCGTTTTTATCTCGTTTCCTGCCGCAGGGGAGCTTTTGCAGAAAGGGTTCTTGACAACCAGACGGCAAGACAGTGATGTCTTTATTAAATATATACACATATATTTTTGGGGGGCAGATTTGAAATGCTCCAATAATGGTGAAGCTATTTTCATGCAGTATGTTTATGTGTTTGTTGCCAAAATAACTAAAAAAAAAAAAAATAAAAAAAGCACAAATAAAACTATGTGGACGGGGCAAAGAAGCTATGCAAAAAAATGCCAAAAAAAATAAATAAAACGGAAATAAAAAAAAATAAAAATAAAAAAATTCTATTTCAAGGCTATATTACCTAGCCTTACTATGGAGTATTAAGACACCTGGAAACTTCAAAAATTGTGAATCATTTTTATATGTCTCTTAATGTTTAGCTCATAACGATGTTTTTATTGAATTAAAAAAGCGAGACAAGTCGTGGGTGTCAGGCGGGTACGCAGTCACCTCCTTTGTACTTGGCGCTGAACTCTTCCCGTCACCCTTTTAGTCTGGCTTTGATGAGGCCGCCGCCGCCGTCGACGACACAATGGAGCAGAAGGCGCGGCGGATAAAGCTCGCCGTTGAAAAGAATCGAAGGGAAGAAGAAAAAAAAAAGAAAAGGAAAAGCTGAAAGCGAGTTATTGATGCACAACACCATTTTGAGCCGTGAAATTGGAAACAAACAAGCGGCTTTACAGACGTGCAAGTTGTTGCTCACTTGTTTAGTGGGAAAATAAATGTCTCAAGTTGCTTTTGTGTGCTGCCTTTCTACGATTGTAGTGGACAGATTGCTTAAAATACCAATAGATTGATACCAATGATACTAGAATGCACTATCATTAAAAAAAAGCCAATATTTCTCAAGTCAAGGCTTTGGGAAGGTTTAGTTATTTACTATGTTGACCTAATATCGCATCAATGCCAACTGTGAATTTGAAATCGATCAATCCTAGCACTGATAGATTGATACCAGTGTAATGATAATACTTTTGTCCTGTGGTTTCATCAACATTAGGTGGCTATAATTGTAGTTATTTGCTGTATTCTAATCAGTCAATTATTGTTTAGTTATTTGGTATTGGATCGATACTGGCCATGGTAATGCTATCAATTGATACCAATGTGATTGGATGGATACTTTAGTGTGTCTTTGGTGGGTTTGATTAAATATCACTGAATATTTCTTATAAGTCAAAGCTTTGGTGGCGTTAGTTACAATATTGACCTGGTTCTGGATCAAACAAAAAACTATACTTTAAAATCAAGGCTAGTTTAGACATTTATGATGGTTTCATCCCAAACTGGCATTTTTTTCTGTGAATTCAAGGCCTTGGGGAGCTTGAGAAGGTCCTTGTGGTCCTCCATGTTGACACCCCAGCTGTCGTTTGTGGACCACACTCATCGCTGGCCCCTCAGACTAACTGACGCTAATAAGAGTGGACAGCGGATAGAGAGGAGGGCGCTAACAGCTGTGAGCTAACGCTGTTAGAGCCAGATACGTGCTACACAGTGAAGGACAAATTAAAGTAACGGATGGGTATGAATACATGCTGGATTATAGCTTCAAACATACTTGTGTGTTTCTCAACGTATAGTTACTTTGCTGGTTTTTGTTCGACCTGTCATGGACATGCTTGCCAGAAAACTCACAACTGCAGTGTAATTGATTGTCTTAATGCTTTTTTTTTTTTTGGAAGTAAAAGAAGCAATGAAATCTCATGTCAGCAATTTGAGAAACGTTTCCAGAAAAGCATACGTCCCCCTCTGCGACCGGTAGATTTACGAGCACCTCCATAAGTGTTTGCCGTGATGAATGGCCGCCGCCTGACGTCCTGCGGTCGGCTAAAAGGCGAGCAGGAATCACAGGTGGGAAGGACGCGAGGGAGACGCGTTTTCATCTGTTTCTTGAGCGTGTCCACGGGTGAGAGGCAATCGGTCATAACTGGACTGCCGCTTTGAGCGGTGCAGAATCTCCGCCAAGGCCAAGCACGTCACCCAACTTGGTGACCTTGTATAGCTAAACAAAATATACAAAAGAGCTCAGTACGATGCAGCCTGTCAACTAACCAGAACAAGAAACACTGGTTTGATTCAGAATGCCAATAAAGCGCTACATTATAACCCAAGAAACTGTATACCGGTTTTTATACACTTAAAGCACCTTAAAAACGAACTAATGAAGGATCAAACAAAGTAGACAACAAACAGTTATGAAAAATGTCATACAATCCAAAGATTGAGTTTACAAATCTAGAATGGAACAACCAGGTGAAAGATTAAATGAGCTAACTTCAAGTTCAAATTAACCGAAGATCAAACTAGAAAATGAAACCAATGGAAGAATGTTAGACAAACAAACTGAACAAAAAACTGAAAGAACGAGTGAAATGAACTAGCCAACAAGTGGAAGATTAAACATGCAGATTTCAAACTGAAGAAAAGATCTTACTAGCTACAAATAAAAACAAACTAAAGATCAAATGAACAAACTCTCAAAATACCAAATTCGTTATCGAACAAATGAAAAGAAAGCTGTCCAAATACCTACACTAACGACCACAAAATATCAAACTAACCAATGAATGAACAGCTAAAAAAAACAAAAAAAACCCGACAAAAACTCAAAAAAATTGAATAAAGATCAATATAGAGTAAAAAGAAAAATGTCAAACGACAAAACAAACAAAAGCAAAAACAAAACACTAGTGTGTGTTGGAAAAAAAAAAAAGATTAAAATAAAAGCATACTTAGCGGGTAGTTGACCAGAAAGGTTATGAATGTGACAAATGTGCGAAATGGGATTTAAAACGAGTGCGCGAGCTGAAGCCGTCTTGCTCTTTGCATTATTTTGGGGCAGATATCCCCCACATTATCCTCGGACACAGTCGACTTAAAAAAGAAACGTCCAAATCCTGTGTGGCAGGAAGCTTTTTTTTTTTTTTTTTTTGAAGCCCCCAGCCCGTCAGCCGTCTTTGCGCTTGTGACATTTACGAGATTACGTTGATCTATGGCAAGCAAATCCCGACATTCGCCAAGCTCTGCGCTTGTCTGCGTAATTCCGTCTTTTCCGTCTTGTGTGCGCTGCCTATACCTGCCTGCTTGACGCTGACACGCTACCTTCGCAGTTGAGGACAGATAGCGTGCCGTGGCAGAGCTAACACGGCTAACGGGATTAACACTTTGGAGTGCAGGTGGGCTAAAACGGCATCCATGCTGCTCTTTTTACATAAAAAAAAAAACATGAAATGACTTTGACTACTCTATATTGTCGTTTCTAGTATAAATTCCACTAAATGTTCGTGCGATGATGATGATGTTTTTTGGAATGCTGCTTGTGGTTGACAAACAGGCTTTCAGTGGCGCACAGCTTCATTAATTGGATCCGTTCCGCTGGCGCGTTGGCTGATAAAACGGCGTCTGCTACCACAAAAACATTTTTTTTCTTTTCCTGGTGCTGGCTTGGAGAATATTCCCAAGAAGACACCATGCACCACCATGACGGATGAAGGATGCAGAGATTAAAAAACATACTAGCAATTAAAGCAGTTTGAATTGGAGGGAGGGTGAAGTCATTAGAGATGACAGTCACTGTTTTTTGTTTCACGTTCTTCTTCTTCTACAAATTGTTTAGCCAACATGCAGCAAATATAAAGACAGTTTACTGGACAGTTCATTAGGTACTCACCCACCACCACATTATTTTACTTTACTGCACTCTTACAAATTGTTTATTATTTTTATTATGACTATTGCTCCTGCCATGACTACTACTACTTACCACAACTGCTGCTTCTACTATTATTGGTACTTGTATGACTGAGACTACTTTTGCAGTGATTATTACTTTCATTACATTTACCATTTTGACTACTACTATTTTTCCTTTTACTATTACTGAAGCTATTTCTGATACCAATACTAGTACGAGATCTATTGATGTTACTTCGAGTATTACTTCTTCTGTCACCATGACTCCTGCTGTTGCTCAACGTAGTAGTATAATTATTAGGAATACAATAGTAGTCTTGCTATTGTAGTCGTCGCAATATTGTTAACTGACACCGGTTTCTAATATTTTGCCCGAAGGTACAGTAACAACATTTTAGAAATAACGTCCTCAATGCAGAACAATAATCAAAATGAACTAGTTAAGTTTCAATAAGAATATATATATATATATATATATATATATATATATATATATATATATATATATATATATATATATATATATATATACATCCATCCATTTTCTTGACCGCTTATTCCTCACAAGCTCGCGGGGGGTGCTGGAGCCTATCTCAGCTGGCTTTGAGCAGTAGGCGGGGTACACCCTGGACTGGTTGCCAGCCAAGGCGGACAACCACCCACACTCACAAATATATATTTATATATATATATATATATATATATATATATATATATATATATATATATATATATATATATATATATATATATATATATATATATATATATATATATATATATATATATATATATATATAATTGTTTTGTCCTCTAGCAAAGCAGCAGACAGTCTCGATTGGTACTATTTGGCAAGAATAAATCCTATTTAAGGGAGGAAAAAAAATAAGCATCAGAGTGAGCAATGCGTGCACATTCCCGTGGACATCAACCTCATATTTCTTCCCCTCCCCAACTCGTGAATCCAATCAGAGGGCTGCTTTGATGTTGACGTTAAATATTGAAGCCACATCCATATTTCACGCCGGCGCAAGCGGGGTCGGAGGTCAGCGGGACAAAACATTGGCGCTGGAATTGCGCCCTGAGTTAATCTCCCTTCGCCTGTGAGAGGTCACCACCTCCCATAATGTGGGCCGCCAAATCGCGCCACAAATACTAATGGCGTCATCATCATCATGAGAAAATTAAAATGCATAAAAAAAGGAACCACTTCTTTGCTCATGTGATTATTTCACACGTTGAAGGCTTTAACTATCCACCCATCCATATTTTGAAACGCTTGCTCCTCACAAGGGTCGCGGGGGGTGCTGGAGCCTATCTTAGCTGGCTTTGGGCAGTAGGCGGGGTACACCCTGAAATGGTCGCCAGCCAATCGCAGGGCACACAGAGACGAACAACCATCCACACTCACAAGCACACCTAGGGACAATTCGGAGCGCCCAATTAACCTGCCATGCATGTCTTTGGAATGTGGGAGGAGACCGGAGTACCCGGAGAAGACCCACGCGGGAATGGGGAGAGCATCCAAACTCCACCCAGGAAGGCCGGAGCCTGGACTCGAACCCGAGTCCTCAGAACTGGGAGGCGGACGTGCTCACCAGTCAACCACCGTGCTGCCCTGATTTCAACATATCAACAGTAATTGTTCACTGATTTCTGTAGTCCTTCATGAAAGAAGACTGATTATCTTCTGTGTTTAATTAAAATAAGACATTTGCAAACATCTGTTTTTACTTTAGAAAACAATGACTGAACCGATAACATAGTACAACATCAACATCGCCTTTTTTTTAATACAAAGTACGAAACAAACACCACTGATTAATAAACAGTAATCAGGCGAAAAATGCTTTTGTAATACACTTTAATGAAAAACTAAAATGAATCTGATTAGCCGATTAAGCACTCAGATTAATCGATTTTAAAAAATAATCAATAGCGACAACACTACTTTTAACATACACTTAACTCGACTGCTAATACAACCACCACTGCTACCTAAAGCTCTGTGCGTGTCTGTGAGTCACATAATAAGGTCTTTTAATTGACAACTATCATACATATTTTTTTTTTGAAGGTTGACAGGAGCATCGGTTATGGGTAGCGGTGATTTGTCTCATCTTGCCCCACAAAGATTCACTTGACTTAAATGGGTATAAAGCACTCTATACTGTCACCGTCACTCCACCAGCTCGCGTCTAATTTGCAGTTATCGTCCCGCAACATGGCTGAATTATTCATGCAGACGCCCTCATTTTGCCTCGCATCACTCGGGCTCGGAAATGAAGTGGGAGGCGAGTAATAAAGTCAGAAGAGGGAGCCAACAGGCGACAATGGGGAGAGGCGGTTCCGAATTAGCGGAGCCTTCACCGGGCGTCTGTCGGCTCGGACTTGCTCTCGTCTTTCTTGCCGAGCGCCGCCCGCCCGTAAAATACGTGAATATTCATGGGGCCTGGTTGGCGGGCCCCGCAGATGGAAGGAACAGATGCTCGTTACGGCAAAGTGTCACTTTCACCGGAGAATTTGCTTTGGTGACAAAGCAAATAAAGTTATACGGGACGATGGAGCGTCGCAAAGACGACTGGCTGAGATGCCGCAAAAACTCCAACAAGCAGAACAAGATTATATATATATATATATATATATATATATATATATATATATATATATATATATATATATATATATATATAATTGCTAATAAAAACATATTTTATGTGTGCCATCTATATATCAATATAATTTTAAAAAGTTGAAGTTTTTTTAAAAAAAATTGTTGATTCTCTTGACTATATATTTCGTTCAAATGATTGACAGATCTCTTAAAAGCACCAGAGCAAGGCGGGAAAAGGAGTAACAATTCCCACCATTAATGGGGACAAAATGGCCGTTCATTTGCTTTTACAACACGAGTGTCGGACGAAACGGCCGGATGAAAACGCACTTAAAGAGCACGTTGTCATCTCGTTTGCGTTTCCCGGAGGACGCTGCCTATTTGATGCTTTTTTTCTTTTTTTCGTTATGATTGGAGTTCGGTGCGCTGATTAGAAGTGTGTGCGCGTTGCGTCCTTCAAGTTGGACAGCAGACGATGGGGCGCTCGGTCTTTTAATAGCAACGTCATGATGATCAATAGAGCCTGGACGGCGCGGCTATTAAAAGACGCTAATGTGCCATCACACTTTGATGCGGACAGCTTTTCATCAGATTGCGGCGTACTTTGCCATCGGAACCACAAACGCGTGCTCGCTTATTACTCAAAGACACATGAAATCAAACAGGAAGTCTGCCAATTTGGTTTAAAGCAGCCATTTGGGGCAAATTCCAGGGCTTGCCAAATGCCCCAAATAAGGCCAAATTTCTATGCAGATGTGCAACCTTTGAAGACGACGTCATCATTTGAAGTATTCTTCATTTCTTTCAGTGCTTTTTACCGTGAGCTGACATTGTGGCAGTGTGACGCTAAGTGAACTTTTCAAACTGTTTTTACATCATAAAGACTTTTTTCCCCCCTTTTCACATTCTCCGACTCAGCTTGAGGTGAGTTGATGCAAAGACTTCTGATGACCCGTCAGATCGTCGCCTTGAAAAAGATGCAAGAAGAAGTTCCAACAAAAAAAGCAAAGGCGTAACATTCCGCTCATGCAAATGGGGCAGAAAAAGCAGGATAAAAAAAAAAAAAAAAAAAAAAAAAAGTAGCGATGCGGCGCCGTCCTATTCCCACATGTGCTCAATTGATCCTTCCGCTAAATGGCCCGCGGCGTCGGGAACGCACCGCCTCGCTCCCCCGGCCCGGGCTCCTTTTGTGCCGGACCGCCACGTGAAGATAACAAAAACGCTCGGAGGCCTCAATTTGACCTTAAAGGAAAACATCCTTGTATCTCCTCTAACTTTTCCACCCCGCTTCATTCTTCTGGCGCGGATCTGAAATTCACTCGGCCGAGCAATCCTTTGTGATGGAGAGGCGGCGTCCCAACAAAAGTCTAAAACAAACAACGTCCTTTTGTGCCACACAAGATGAGGACGAGTATATGTTTAGTTACTAAGTTCTTAGTAGGGCTGCACAATATTGGAAAAACATGCGATATGTAATATAGTTGCTGAATATAGCGCTATCGATATTATTGCGATATTTAACATGTACCTATTAAAGAAATAACATTTTATTATCTAATGAAAGAATTACATTTTTTTCATGTGGCAAAATAATCAAACTCAATGTATTCTTAATTGTAATTACATCTCGATAATGTTCAACTATTGGATGGCAGTGGACATTTTCATTAAGTACACTGCTCCAACTACGTTTTGCATTTGCATTTTTAGGGTTGGAACACCCTTGTTAACTAGGGGCGTGGAAACCAAATAAAAAGAGAGGGTGAGGAGGGGAGTGCAATAGTGAATTGTATTAGTCAGTTCCTCTCCTTTGTGTCTTATCTCTTTTTTTTGTCATGTTTAATAAATGTTAAACAGGTAAACCTGACAGTCTGACTGGTCATATTCAGATAAAAGCATAAAATTCCATATCAAATTTATTGCATGTCTTTGCGATATGCGTATCGCATTAGCCAATATCGCAATATTGATATTTTTTCGATATATTGTGCTGCCCTGCTTCTTAGGAAGCAGGAATCACAAATGTCTGCAACCATTTAAGTAACCTCAAATGCAGTTCAGGTTCTCCAATAGGCCTTTCCTGACATTTTATTTGTCTTTTTATTAAGATTTTTTGCTAACACAAACTGCTATGAGGTCCATTTAGCATGAGTGAGTTTTGGGGTGGTTCAATTTGAATTCTCAAGAAGACATGTCTGGAAAAAAAAGAAAAAAAAAGAAAATGAGCCTTGGTGGGTTTAAAGTGGCCATTTTAGAATCAATCAAAAAAAGTCTCCAGAAGCCATGCCCAAAGCAACACAGGAAGTTAGCCATTTTGGTTTGAAGTAGACATTTCATGTTCTCAATAATGAACGAAAATATTTTGGAAAATTCAGCCCCCAAAGAAAGATTCTCTGAGCAACATGATATTTGGCAGAAATTTCTATCATGAGTGGAGCCATAAAAAGGTCTCAAGAAGCTAAGCTTGAAAAGACACAGGAAGTGTGGCATTTTGGTTTGAAGCATCTATTTTAGGTGTAATTTTTCCAGCGTTTCTTTAATTACAAACTCATCTAAGAGATATTATCTGATTTTGAGACCATATACAGTACATTTCTAAAGATTGGCAATGGTTTCGTATTTGTGTGTGGATGTGAATGATGACGTGATTATTCACCATAAAACACAAAGTTCAAGATTTAACTCCACAAGGTCAGAAAACGTCGTGCGCGATACAAACCAAAAATCAGCAGGTATCAAAGGTTAGCTGAGGTTGTTTGAAATGCAAACGCTGACTTGCTAATTGCTTGTTGCCCTCCCCCGTCAAATAAGAGCGCTTCAACGGAATGAGCCTACAAACCTTGGCAGACGTTCATTTCTGGGCCAACAGGACAAATGTAAGTGGGAGACGAGGGGTGAAAGCTTCCCGGGTTCCCCTTCCTTTCATCTAATGAGCGGGTCAGACCTTTCGCAAGGTGACTTTGATTCATCACCGTAGGACTCCTGTTACCCCCCCCCCCCTTCATTTTGTGTTATTTCTTTCTAAAGGGGAGCATTTACACATTTTTTCAACATTGAAAAAGCCAACACTCAAATATTTTGAAGTTAGCTAGTCGAGTTTATGAGGTTCAAATATGCTAGCAAATGTACAGATTCTCAGTCAAGTTTGCTTTTGAAATACCCGTAGAAACAGACAAAATAACCCCTAAAATTGTCATTTCAAACCAAAATGGCAGATTTCTTGTTTCTTTTCAGGTATAGGTTCTTTAGATTTTTTTGTGGGTCTGCTCATGATAGACATGCCTACCAAATGTCATTATTTCCCCACTTGAGTAGAGGTGTGTTTTATAGATTTCAAGTCTCCGCTCATCCTGGTGTACAACTTGTCAATGAACTGCTCAACTGCCCCCCAGACTATTGATCCAACAACACCCTGTAGCGCCCCCTCGGCCCGCCCGTCTTTTATTCAAAAGGACCTCTATAAAGAATCTACATCTCATCTTAATTGGATATTGAAGTCCATTAATTAAAACATTATCTCTGGCAAAACAGTCTGACCACTTAATCAATGCGGATGAAAGGATGCTGTCGCTGAGAGCGACGACAGTTCAACAAACACACACACGCACACAACACACACAGGTTGGAGTGCGTCCAATTGAGCTGTTTAAGAGGATTTTTTTTTGGATTGCCGCCCCAGCACAAAATCGATCAACTTTCAAGTGCCACTTTCTTTTTGAATGTCATCAGACGAGCAACATGGACACATTGAAAAAGACAGGCGGTTGTCAGCTAGGGCGTGAAGTCAATCCAAAATGGCAGACTGCCTGTCTGTTTTCAGGCTCGGCTTCTTGAGACTTTTTTTTGTGGGTCTACTCATGATAGACATGCGTACGGAAATTTGTTAAGGGAAACAGGCTTTTCTAAAAGACAATGTTTACAGCCAGTCGGACTCGAAAATGTGCACTTCAAACCAAATTGGTGACTTCCTGTTTCTTTTAGGGTATGGCTCTTTGTGACGTTTTTGTGGGTCTACTCATGCTAGCAATCCCTATTAAATGTCATGTTGCCAAGTAAAACTGTTTTTGAGGGTTGCATTTTCAAAAAATAATTTATATTTCAAAGAAGCCAGACCTTAAACGAGTAGTTTGAAAAAATGGCCTGCGACTTTTAGAGTATGGCATCTTTCGACTTTTTTGTGGATCTATTCATTATAGATATGCCTACCAAATGTCAAGCTGTGAAGTAAAACTTTAGAGTGTCACGTTTTAAAAAATAAAATAAAAAAAATAATCATATTTTAAGACAAGCCAGACCGAAACCAAAATGGCAAATGGCCTGTACCTTTCAGGGTAAAGCGTCTTCAGATTTTATTTTTTTTGTGGGTCTACTCATGACAAAATTAAATGTTGCTAAATAAAGATTTCATCCTTCATGGTAAGTCAGACCATAAAATGGCCGCTTCAAACTAAAATGATGTCTTTTTGACACACACGCTTCTTGAGACTTTTTGTGGGTCTATTTGTGACATACGTCGACCACGTATCAGATATCGTTGCTTCGTAAAACTGCTTTTAGAGCCCAAACTTGTGCAAGGATTTCATGTTTTATGAAAAGTCAGACTTTAAAATGTTGCCTTCAAACCAAATGGCTGACTTCCTGTGTCTTTTTGGGCATGGCTTCTTAAGACTTTTTTGTGAGTCTACTTCAATTAAAATGGACATGCCTACTGAATTTCATGTTACTAAGTGAAACAGGCTTTGGGGGCTGAATTGCAAACCAATCGAGTGGGACAAGCCACCTTCGGTTCTTTTGGACTCTACTGACATGCTTCTACAAATTTGAGTTTACAAAAAGTTTGTTGTGTTTGTTGGGCACACCTAATAAAAAAAAAAAACACGAAATGCGACGGCAGATCAATTAATCAAACTATTCCTGTGGGTTATCCCCAACTTTAGCAGATGTGCTTTTCGATGCACCTGCAGCCTTTTTTTTGGGCCTCTGCGGTCCTGACTCTAGGATACGGAGCAGCCTAATTGCATGCCAGCCGCCTTCAAATATTTGCTTTTATTAATCTATAATTCATCTCCTCAACAAAAGCTCTACCATCTGCTCCCGATCCAAATATGGATTTGTGCATCTGCGCCCCGGCCGGTGATTAAGATGAATGTCGTGCGTTGCGCAATCGCAGAGTGGCTTGTCGGGTTCAGAGGCCCCGCTGGATGGTGCTGTTTTCATACTCAATATAAATATAATTAGACAGAAATTCTTAAAATTGGAGAAAACAGTGGTGAAAAAGGTCGGTGCCAAGATTCCAGAACCCACAACCTCTGCATTGTGATACAAATGGCCCCCAAGGGCCACCGTAGCACTTAATTATGTTTGCACTAAGATGCTGCAGCAAATCACATTCAATTTTTGTCTCTCTCCAGGTTTCAGCAAGGAGACACAAAGTGCACAAAAAACATTGCAGCATCGCTGACGGCAATGCAGTCGTCGGAAGAACCAAGTCGGAAAACATCAAAGGAGGGCAAATATCGTAAAAAGGCCCCAAAGGTATAACTACGCTTTTATTTTATTTATGAACACGCATACATGCACAAGCAAGTTTGAACCTCGCCTGATGCCGGGTAGCCAATTAGATCACTTTATGTCGCATTGCACAGCCCCACTAATCATATGTAAAGATCCTATTTAATTTATCCCGTTTAGCAGCGTTGAGGTCCAATCCATTTGCTTTGAGCTACATTCAAGACCCTGGGGACACGCACGCACGCACGCACACACACACATACGCACAACTTTCATCACATGCGAAAAGCGGCCACACTACGTTGTGGTGCCTCGCGGCCTCCATTTGTCT
The DNA here is from genome assembly GCF_051991245.1 of Festucalex cinctus. Taxonomy (NCBI): domain Eukaryota; kingdom Metazoa; phylum Chordata; class Actinopteri; order Syngnathiformes; family Syngnathidae; genus Festucalex; species Festucalex cinctus. The sequence goes on from NC_135428.1 coordinate 16,036,933, forward strand.
TATTACGCCATGTGGACAAAAGTATTGGGTCAGAAATGTGAACGAGGTTTTCATCTCATCAGAGGATGTCTTCACGAACCAAGTGTTGAGGGATGTCTCAGTACTTTTGTCCACTTAATTGTTTCTGTTGCCACGGCGACACCTACTTTTTCAAATGGCAGACTGCAGTTATGTTTGTGGACTAGTGTAACATTATTGTTAATAGTTTAAAAAATGAAATACTTTAACAGAGAATTAAAACAAAAAAATAAATAAAAATGTAAATAACTATTTCAAAATATGTACAAATAGAGTAAATAATAAAATAAAATAATTGCAATACAAGTAATTAGTAAATATAAATAAACTAAATTATAAATAAAACGAAAAAATAAAATGTATAAATATAAACTAATTCCAAAATAAGCCCAAAACAAATTTATTTAAAAATGAATACAAGGCTACAATAAAAGTAAAATTCTACTAAAAAAAAAAATAAAAAAAAATAAAAAATAAAAATAAAAAAAATTAAAATAAAATGCATTTTAAAAACATGCATTTAAATGAATTTTTAAATTTTAAACTTCATTCATACCTAAATGGGACTAAAATAGATACAAGTATAAACAAAAGATAAAGCAATAAACCTGTTTGCAGTTTGTCATTAAAATGTATTTTATTGTATCAATAAGTGAATATATTAAATAAACACTAATAGAGAAAAAAAAAAAAGCAAAATAAATTAGAAATGCATTCAACATTTCAAAGGGCAGTTTAATAGTAAAGATTTTGTTTGTTGCTTTCAGGTCCATACCCTCCTTGTATTATTGTTCTTATTATTATATATATTTTTTTTATTATGGTCTTGTTTATGCGAGGGTGAACCCCCCCTCCCGGGGCAACAGCGTGAATTATGAGCGGCCTCTGCGCAAACATTTAATTAATTTCATTTCATAAACGCTCTCTATGCTTATCTTTGTCTCGCCTTCTCTTTTTTTTCCCCTGCGTATTTGTCGGCCTCCCGTGTTTAATTTGCTCCCTTATCACTTTCTCGTTAAAGCTCACCCAGTGCAACCGTGGCCACCTTTCTTTTTTTTCCCCCTCCTCTTTTTGGACACCGTTAAATTAGCACCAAAAACATCCGGCTGTAAGACGGGGGGAAATAAGTCATTTGGCACCTTGTTTACACTGCAGGCTTTATTTAACGTGATATTTCACCTCCCAGCAATAGGAAATAACAGGATTTGTGTTGCAATGACAAGTGGCGACATGAGGAAGCAACGGGTGGTCGGAAATGTTCAACTTCATTCAAATCAAATGTTGTGCAAATGAAAGAACTTATAATGTTGAAATGATTGATTGATTGATTGATTGATTGATTTAGCCTTTCAACTAGAGTGGGCTAACTCCATTATTGTCATTTAGAAGTTGGAAAAATCGAGAGAGAAAATTTAGTGTATGTCTTTTAGATAAAAGATTAATATTCATTTTGCATTAAAATGTATTACTGTACAAAAGCATTTTCCCCCCCTGATTACTGTTTATTAACCGTTGATTGGTGATTATTTCGTACTTCGAATTCGTATAGTGATTTAAAGAGAGGGGGATTGATGTACTATGCTTCCGCTTTGGTCCTTGTTCTCCAAAGTAAAAACAGATGATTGCAAATGTCTTATTTTGATTAAATGCGGAAGATAATCAGTCTTCTTTTATGAAGCACTACAGAAGTCAGTCAACAATTACTGTTTTATATTGTAATCTGAGGATTTGGACAATTAAAAAAAAATATTACTCTATTAAAATAGTTGTCGATTAATTTAATCATCAGTTACTTGTCGATTAATTGATTAATTTTGACAGCACTAGTAAAAACAAACACTATGGTTGATGTTGGTTCCTTTTGCTGTGTGCGCCTTGCATGCGTCCAATCACAAGCTGCCAAAGACGGACTGCGTCAAGTCGACAAGCGGGAATTTGGCAAATGACGCTTAGATATGGAAGACTATTAAAAATAGGACTAAAAAAAACAGACAATGAAAGTATGTTAGCTGCAACAAATATTACTTGTTACTGAAAGGGCTTAGTATTACCTCCTCCAAGGCGGCATTCATCCATCCATCCATCCATCCATCCATCGTGTAGTGTGTGTAATCATGTTTGTCCTTCCTCCTCCCTCCCTTTGGGACCGAGCTGAGCAGCCCAAATTCAAGCCATCCCTCCATTGTCACCTTTATTATGACTCAATCAATGCGCCACTCCGCTTTGACAAGCATCTACATGCACGCTCACTCACACAACGCGCACGCACACACACACGCTTTACGCAGAGCCGCGTATGATATTGACCAGCAGATAAGGCTTAGCCCATTCAATCAGGCTCAGGAGATTGGAGCAGCCAGCTTGAACGCTGGAGCTCATCCAGCATCCAGCATCCAGCATGGCCACTCCAGCAATGGCTGCATTCATGAAGAGCATGCACAATTTATTTTTTTTTCTTCATGAAATTTTTTATTTTTGGTATGATTCCACACCTTTTTATGGACGGTGCCCTAATTTATTAGGCGGCGTTTTAAGGAGAAGTTGAACGTGACAAATGAAAACCCTGCGGATGATATAGTAAATGTCACACGAGACTCATTGTTGACTTATCACATCCCCTTAAAGGACCACCGCAGGGGGACGCGACGCGGTTGGGCAGCCATTAATCTCCCCTTGCGGAAAATCACTTCTTATCAGTCAGCCCGTGCGTCTTCTTCCCCGAGATGCCGCATACGCCGCGCGCTCATATGCATTATGAATGAACGAGGATGCCACCTCGCACGGCGGCGGCAATGGCGGGGGGGAAAAAAGGTCACCCCGCTCGGCGGCGGTCCGACAAAGTGCCGACTCAGGGAGAAACAACGGAGACCTTTCAGTCACCGTAAAAAGAAACCTTTGCTTTATGGCACACGACGTGGCACTCGATGGCGCGTCCATCAAAAGCGGCAGCCAGCCTGTTCACGCTTAGCTAGCTGGCTAGCGGCTAACTTGACTAGCTAACATAAGCCGTCTCCTGTACATCTCCTCTCAGTGAGTGTTTTTTTCAAACATCCCAAATAGATATATTCAAATGACGGAAATTATATAAGGTACGACAAGTTAGCATAAAATATGTAATCGGCTCATCTTCTTCATCTGATTTACACACGTGGCATACAGTACGTCATTTGGACCCGACTCCACACTCGCTAAATGATTCATGATGTGTTTCGTTCCACTTGGACTGACGTTAAGGTGTGACCCACTTTTGCTCGGCAGTAAAGATCTCAGCAGAAACACATTTGCGCTTTGAATATGGATAGTGCTTACATTGCTTAAAACTGTAATAAGCTCCTTGTCAGGTTGGTTTAGAACTGCAAGTCATCATATTCTTCTTAATATTTTTTTTTGAGGGGCTGGAATGGGTTAAAAGCAAAGCATCATTTCAATGGAGACTATTGATTTGAGTGTACTGTATTTTCTAGCTAAGCTAAATTGATACATACACTAAATAGTTGTCAGGTAAATTTGGCCACACTGTTTTTGGTTATTTTGACAATGAAGATATTTGTCGTTTATAAAAATAACACTTAAAAAAAAAAACAATCATCTGAAAAATGCCATTTCTGCACAGTTGTCAACAAAAATGAAAAATGACCCCCCAAAAGCGTGTAGATAACGCGCTACAATGAGGCATCTTATCGTGTCTGCAGATGTAAACGCGCTTCTCCTGCACCACTTTTCAATCACGACAACTGCCGCAGATAAACACACCGACGTTACCATTGCGCTCACTACTCTCTCTTTAGATAATGCGATTGTACCATTTGCATTGTTGGGGCAGAGAGTTCAGTTGGGATTCAAATGGTAACCCAAAATATAAAACAACATCAAACATTCAACGTAAGTGAACAAAATTCCAAGAAGTCCTTGTTTGTGTTTGTTAGCTAGCAGGAATACTGTAAGAGTGTACCATTCACGTGATGGATTTTTACTTTAATGACAAAATGGATTCCTAACAACAGACTAACAACAACAACAACAACAACAACAAAGGGGGGGGGGGGTGTCAACATCTATAGCACCATGCTTTTAGCTTGATAGCTAGCGAGTGTGAACAAGAAAAAAAAAGTGGGGCTCTGTTTTTGTTTGTTAGCTAGCAGGCTAATTGGTTATTGGGCAATACATTTCAAACCCTTAAAGGTAAACCATGTTTTCGTTTTCATTTCAATGAAGAATTTATACATTTGAAGAATGAATCCGTTAAAATGAAAGCTACCGATGTAATAGTTAGCACCTGCCGTAGTAAACTCAACTTGTCAAGTCATTAAAAGTGAAGGCTTTCTTCTGAGGGGAATTGTGTTCTCCACTCACTAATTAACCTTTAGGAGATGCGTCGTCAGTCAAACGCTCTCCCATTGATCCGCCAGATTCTCTCTCCCGGCTAATAACGTCTCCGGTTCATCCGCCAAGATCTTGGCTTTCATCCCACCTCTCTCTGTTTTCTTTTCCTTTTTGCTAGCAGGAGTTTTCAAGTGTTTGCTCGTTTTTGGTCACAGAGAGCTTTTCCAAGCAGACTTTGGGCGCGAGGTGGGTTACACCTCGAACTGACCACAGTTATACGTCATTCCACTAGTCTTACGCAACTTTGGGATGAGTAAAAGTCCAAACCTGGTGGCTCGCGGATTTTTCAGGTTACAAAACTCCTTATGTAAACTTGTCAAAATCGCGCAGTTCGTTTAAATAAACACAAACTTCTTTCGGGTAGCGAAACTCCTGAAGGTTCCATCCAGGAAATATGTTTTTTGCCAAGTAAAAGGGCTCAGTGGAATCCTTCCATTTATTCACATGAACCACCACCAAGGAGGCCCCCTGTGGCACCGATGGGTGGGGGGAAGAGTGTGTCAATGCGTTATAGGTAGCGTACACCTGAAGCATCTCTTTGAAGCGAGGCGCCGCTAATCGGAGAAGAGCTGATGTCGCCTGCAGCTTCACCTTCACCTTGACACGCACAAACACACACACGGACACGCACAAAAGTGAGTGATGGAACAGCTCGGGGTGGGAACACAAGGAGCTGAGGTAATGCTGTCCTCTGTGGAATTGCTAGCATTGACCCACTTGGGAAAATACTATTCATGAGCTCAAATGGTAGAAATAAATAAATCATGCTAAACTGGATAGCGCAAAAATGAGCTCCTCCTACGGATACAGATGTCAAACGTAAACACACATGCTAATGCTAGCGTACCCTGTTGCAATGCCTTAGTGCTGGATGCAACTGAGGGTACATTATAAACGAAGTCATGAAATTAACACTGAAAAGAGGCGTAAAAAAATGAAGAGTAAATGAAAAGTCCATGAAGAACAGGGAAAATGTAAACTTACATAAATATGAACATTGTCCACCCTGTCATACTTTTAGCATGATTTCTTACTAAACTCCCTGGGGCCTCGCTGTCATTTTCCCTCTGCATGTGGCAGAACGAACGTCAGTTGCTGTTAGCGTCGGTTTAGCAATTAGCGTCATTGTGACAAGAGGCTTGTGGTCGCATACACAAAGAGTTTTGGTTGAGCCGGCAGCGGTGTTTGTGGTCTCCCGCCGTGCAACATGCTCAGGACTCCCCCGCCACGGACCCCCTACTGGGCAAACTCTACAGGCCTTCCCCTTCCTCGGCTTGAAGCTTGAAGGGTTGCACATTTCATTGTGCTTTTATAAGTCAAATTAATAAGTTGTATTATGATGTGCACCCTTTGCATGTAGTGAAGCAGTGACATGCTTTTTGTGATCAACAAAAATGGACATTTTCCACTGTGCTAAAGCGCCGTTTGGAAGTCATGGCGAGCTATCAATCAAGAGGGCTCACCTACTCCACCGCGTCATGCTTCGAGGGCTTAGGTTCACTTTTTTCCGCCCCTGCGCCAATTGTGTTTTTATGAACTGAGCTGCTAATCTATGAACAGACCCCGACTGGTCATTAGCGTTCATCGATGTCATCTGTCACCTTTTAACCTTGAAGGACGCCCAAGGTTAAGGAGCACGTAAACGGCAAAAACTGATGCTTCGGCACTTTTTAAACACTCACAACAAGTTTGAAACGCTGAAGCTGACACTTCGTGCGCACTATTTTGTTTAATGCGGAATTATTAGCGTCTTAGCGCTCGGCTAATGCAGACTTTTCCCCCGAGGGGGGCGGAGAAATGGAACTTTGCCTTTTCCTGTGCTCGTGCTCTCCGGGGACTTGAAAAGGCAACATGAATAATTTGTCAAAAAACATGAAAAAATAAGAAGCAATGCCGAGTTTTTTTTTTTTTTTTTTTTTGTATCTGCGGTGTAAATTGTGCTGGCTTTGCACGTGTTCCACTTTGGAGGAGGAGGTTGGCAAAAGGTGACTATTGGTTAGCAATTAAAAAAAAAGGCTTTTTTATAGCTTGTACAAATGTGTTGAGGGAAACAGACAATATGGATTAAAATCACATTCTCATTTAGAAAAGAAAAAACAAACACTTGAATCCCTATATTGAGAATGTCATCCTGCTTCATAACACTCATTAACATCATCCTGTCTTGAAACCCTAACCCTCGGTTCTGATTTGAAACCAAAATAAAAAAAAAACCTTAAAAAACCTTACTTTAAAGCCATGGTGATCGCTTGAAACCCTAATTTGAATCCCAAACACCGTCTTGAAACCCTAATTTTAAACACTAACCATGTTTTGAACCCCTTATTTGGAACCTTAACTTTGTCTTCAAACTCCGTCTTGATACCCGAAATTGTAACGTTAACCCAGGTTTAAATGCTACCTTGAAAGTTAAACTCAAGTTTGAAAGTATAATTGTCCCTTAAAACCCTTATTTGAAACCGTAACGTTTTAAAACACACATTTGAAACCCTACTAGATTGAAACCCTAACTCTTGTTTGAACCCCAAACCCTGGCTTGAAACCCTTATTTTAAACCTTAATGCTGTTTTGAAACACTAACATAGGTTTGATGGGCTAACTTGAAACACTAACCGGGCTTAAAAAACTACTTATGTTCATACCCAAACTGTCTGCATTTGCTAGGTCACTTCTGACAGGACGGCTTCGCTAGTTGTCGTTTGTTGCTTCTTAAGTCCTCCTCGCTTAACCCCGACCTAGCGGGCAGGTTGCCCGGCGGCGAGGCATCAACGGGAGCTGGCGCGATGACAAGCGCTGACAAGTCCATCCATCTTGTTTGCCCGCCGGTTGCCGCAAATCGGTCGGCGCAATCAATAAGGCTCACAATGAGTCCCCCTCCCCTCCCTCACGCCTCCCTCCTCCGGGTGGTCCCGACCTGACGTTAGGCCCCCCCTCTCGGCTCCTGAGGGAAGCGCTGACATTTCCAGATGTTTTCCTGGTTGCTCTGGCTTCACCTTGGGCTCGCTGACCTGGAAAGTCTCCTCCGGCTGGTGCATCCGCGTTTGGTGGGTGGGGGGTTGGCTCTCCGATTGGGGGGGAGGGGGGTTGGCTGATGGATCAGGAACAGGGGGTTTTCATGTCCCGACTCGACGCTCGATTGGCTGACCTTCACCAAATGGGTTAGCATTGTGTTAGCATAGCATTTGTGAAGATAACGTGCTTAGCTTTACCTTATTTAGCTCACAGGCTACAAATGACTTCAGTGAGCATGACCATGGCTTGAAACCGTAACTGTTGCTTGAGACCGTAATCTTACCTTGGAAAAACTTTTACTTGAAACACTATACGCTGACATTTGCTTAAAACCCTATGCTTAGCTTAAAACGCTACTCTGGAACGTGAACATTTGCTTGAAACCGTAATCTGATCTTGAAATCCTTATAAACCAAACCTTAACTTGAGACTGCATTTTGAGAGCCTACTTTAAAGCATCTTTTCTTGAAGCCCTAACCTTAGCTCTCTTCCCTACTTTGAAATGTAGCATTTTTTTGAACCCTTAACTGTGATTTGAAACTTTACTTTGAAACACGACCATTTGCTGGAAACCAGAACCTAGGGTTAAAACCCTAATTTGAAGCCCTTATCTTTCTCGAAACCCCAATTTTAGCTTGAAACCCTACTTTTATAACTATCCTTAGGGTGAAATCTTTTTTTTTTGCTTGAAACCTAAACCTCACTTTTAAATCCGAATGTGAAACAATACCTTCATTTGATTTGAAACCTTCATTTAAAACCCTACCCCTGTCTAAAAAGTCCACCTTGCCGCAAATGACCTATAGATTTCTTCACATATGCTCTTGTGAGACTTAATCGAAAGGATCTTTCAGCCCTCCTGCTGTCCTACAGGAACAAAAAAAGGAGGAATTATGAGCCAAGATGGCCGCCACCCGGCTCCGGAATGAGCGGTTTGGGCCATTTAGTGTGAGTCAACGTAGCGTGGGATGACCTTGGGATGCTCCATCGAGTACGCTCTCACTTCCCCGACGAGCGACATCGTCACGCCCGTCCACTTCGGGCCTTTAGCAGGAAAGCCGCAAAAAAAAAGAAAGAAAAAAAAGTGATGGCGTGTGTCCCACTTGCGCTGTTAGCGTCGCTAGCTCACCTGTAAATGCGCGTTTTCGTGTTTGACTGCTCTCCGCAGTGCAATCGAGGCACCTGCTGTTCAAGTGGAGAACCGCCGGTATTGGGAACAAAAAGCTCGTCTACACAACACGACAGGCATGATTTGTCACTAAAAATGGATGATTTTGTTGCAGAATAGGCAATTCTGTTTCCAAAATATTGCATTTTAATGCAAAGTATAGTTAGGGTTGTTTTAATTTTAGGATTATGTTAATAAAATTCTTGTTAGTAACAGAATTCACCTTTTTTGCAACTAAATTTCATTTTATTTTCTCACAAAATTCACATGATTTTTTTTCTTAACAAAATTTTAAAACCCTGTTAGTTTGGTACAATGTGCAGTATTTCCATGTGTATCGTTGCTTAAAAAAAATTCAGATTACAGTTTGCCATGTTTTGGTACAATATTTGCTATTTTTATAACAATTTTTGCAACAAAATTCACAATATATTGCAATTAAATTTGTAATGTTTTGCAACAATAAGTACTATTTTTTTCCCGTCACATTTTGTTTCAAAATGCAAGCCATCCTAAAATCAATATTGGTTAAAATTTACTGCAAAATCCACAATGTTTTGCAAGCAATTCAACTATATCAAACATATTGTACAAAATCTCGAAATGTACCATATTTTACGTGGCCAACGAGGGCAATACAATCCAGTCATGCAGACACAAACAAGACTTCCTCAACTACTGTTGCTAAAAGCTTTATATAGAATACAATGGATATTGTCGTCGTATTTAGTGTATTTGGTTTCAAGTTGCCTCATGAAATCAAGCCACGTTCATGTCATTGAAAAGTAAACGAGAAACCCAAATAAGCAAAGAGTCATCAAGTGGCGTCAAGCGAGAGGTCGCACAGACTCTGGCCCACAGGAAGTCCCACCCCCAATTAGTGGACGGCGGTCTCGGGGCCACTTAGCTCTAATTACGGCACTCCGTCGGAGGGGCCGATTGCTGGCAGGTTAATTGTTTGATCCCCGCCATATGTGGCCGTCGCCCGCCGTGGCGCGAATCCGCTTTTGCCGCGCGACCGCCAGACCGCCGTCGGAAGCCAGAGCAAACTTTGCATGACCAGCGTCAAGGTCGACTTATTTCACTTTGCTTTCGTCAATCGCAACTTCCTCGTGCGAAGCACAATGAGCTACAAAAGTAGTGTTCTTTTTTTTTTATGTCCCTCTTTTCTTAAAAATCTAAATTATTTCAAAAGTTTCCTTTAGGAATCCGATGCAGCTGACCAGGTATTAACAATTTGCGTCCTTGTGCTTCGGTGTATTGTTGGTAAGGGTCATTGCTACCATTTAGAATGCTAAATGACACGCACACGCGCTGGCGTCCAAGTTGGATGTGGCGCTCGGTCCAAATAGCCTGGCCGTCCGTCCGTGATGGGGGACGGCGAATCCAAGGCGAAAGGAGCCATATCACACGCATCATTAGGCGCAAATATAAAAAGGTGCGGCGGCGGCGGATGCCTAATGATGCTTTGATAAGCTGCGTGCTGGAAGTAAACATAATCTGTTGACTTTCAATTCTTTTCAGGAACACATTGAAGCATTCTGTTGGGAATGAAGGCCTCAAATAGCATTTTTTGTTTCAACATTTGTGGTAAATTAATTAAATATTCACATGGTGACAAGGATGATGACATTTTCCATTCGGAGTCATTTGGACCAAATTTCGTGGGGCAGCTGGAAGAAAATGTGTTATGTCGGCCAAAATGCAAAGAACAGTTTTTTGAGAAAAGAGTTATAATGGTGAGATTAAAGTTGTGGTTTTGGGGAATGTGAATTTTGAGTCAGGTAATGTGATTTTTTTTCTTCAGTGTTTAGTGTAAGATTTCACTTTTTTGGGTTAAAAATGTATTTTTTTTTTCCAGGGTGGGAGGGGTATTTTTTAAGATATATATATATATATATATATATATATATATATATATATATATATATATATATATATATTAGGGGTGTTAAAAAAAATCGTCGGCGATATATCGCGATACTACATCGCGCGATTCTCGAATCGATTCAATGATCGGCAGAATCGATTTTTTTTTTTTTTTTTTTTTTTTTTTTTTAGGATTCACACCTTGAGCATGTAAGAATGTTATATGAACGGCACATTAAGCCTTAATATTTTTATTTTAATGCTGTTCAAACATGAAACAGATTACAACCTCTATAAGACTGAAATTTCAGATAAATAAATAATACATTTTCATATAAATCTTACACTCTACAAGCTTACTGATTAGTATTTTCTAAATATGAATGAAAAAAAATCGCAACAATCGACTTATAAATTCGTATCGGGATTAATCGGTATCGAATCGTGACCATTCGTATCGGGATTAATCGGTATCGAATCGAATCGTGACCTGTGAATCGTGATACGAATCGAATCGTCAGGTACTAGGCAATTCACACCCCTAATATATATATATATATATATATATATATATATATATATATATATATAAAACAAATCTCAAATGTTAAGACCTTTCCTGACTAAAATAAAAATATATGCTTTCTTTGAAAAAATATGACTTTTTTCTTCTCTCTAATAATAGGACATTTTTGTTGCAAAAATAAAAATTGGGAAAAATATCTTTTGTAACCCCCCTTTTTTGTGACTATAAAAAACATTTTCTCCCTCAAGTCATTTTTTTCTGAAAAAGATACAGTGTGAAAAAGTATATTTCTGTCTTGAAAAAAAAAGCCTTTTAATAATAATAATAATAATAATAATAATAATAATAATAATCTCTACAAAAACTTTCTTCAAAAAATTACCCCATAAAACTTATTTTTACCTTTATAAAAGTGGTACTTTTTTTCTTGCAAATACAATTCTGTGCTAACAATAAGACTTTTTTTTTTTTTTTTTTAACTCTCATAAACATATTTTCATTTTATATTCTTTTGACTTTTTCGCTAAAGAAAAACTAAAAATTTTTCTCTGAAAATTGCAAACCTTTTGTTATAAAATATTTTTTCAACTGAGTTTTGCCCCTTAAAATGTGAAGATGCCCTTGAAAGAAAACTGGCTAAAAAAAGTTTTTTGTTTTTGTTTTTTTTTGTTCAACTACTTATTTCTTGATTGCATTTTCCCAAATTTTCCCCATATATACTCAATATAGCCAAAAAAAAAAGAAGAAGCCGAGCACTAGTGTTGTTGGATGTGCCGTTTTCATGGAAATCACATTCTTGGCTCGTCATCAGAACACTGAAAGAGTTGATGAAACAGTCGCGGCGGATGATGTGATCTCCGAGTGTGAAAGCGCGTCCGATCCAATCGCGGCCAGCAATCAGCGCTCACTGTCATGGCCGCCTTTGACCGATTTAGCGGCTGCGGCGTGACGTCGCCGAGCGAGAGCAATTTGAAAGGAAAGAAATATGAGAAGGCGACGCGCGTGACATTGCGGGTTGGAAATCGCGTGATCTAACGTACTAACAATTTTGATGTGCTGTGAAATGTCACATTAGAGCGCCGGGATTGCCATGATTGGATGGCGGCGCGCTCGGGAAGATTCAGATTTGTCCGCGCGTGTCGGCCCCCGCGGCAATATGTTATTTGTTTTATCTCAATTTTGCTCGCCGCTGCCTCGCAGCTGACACTTGAGTGACATTTCATCTGCAGCCAATCAGCTCCCCGCGACACGTGTTCCGTCTTAGGGGGGAATTAGTGTGAAACTTTGAACCCAAACACCGTCACGGCGGCAAAATGATTTCATATTGAAGAATCGTAAAGTAAGAACTTTACATATATTTGCTGCACCTGGGCAGTCTTTACAAAGATAATAAAGCTCACTTTGATTGACGGTCAGATTATATTATTGTAGACTGATCTGTTCTTGTGGAGCTGATTGTTTCCAGCTATGTGATTTAGGTCGAGTCAACATCTGTCACCATGCTCCGCCCACACCCAGTGATGACAAACCAAATGCACTTCCAACGAGCCTCCAATTTTGTAGCACTGATATACAGGCTTCAAAATGACTAGCTTTATGAGACTTTTTTGTTGTAGGTCCACTCATGTTGGACATGAATACCAAATTTTACGTTGCTATGTAAAACTGGCTTTGGGGGTTGAAAAAACAACAACAACAACACATTTAATGGCAACTCAGACCTTTAAATGTTCATTTCAAAACAAAAGGCTGACTTCCTGTTTCTTTTTGAGCATGGCTGCGTGAAACTTTTTTGTGGGTCTACTACTTATCGACATGTCTACCCAAATAGTATCCTGCTAAGTCAAACTGGCTGTGGGGGCTTGAATAAAAAAAAAAAAAAAACTAAACAACTTTTTTTTTTACAAGCGGCCGAAATGAGTTTCCTCCGCAGGGTTTCCGGGCTCTCCCTTCGAGATAGGGTGAGAAGCTCGGTCATCCGGGAGAGACTCAGAGTCGAGCCGCTGCTCCTCCGCGTTGAGAGGAGCCAGCTGAGGTGGCTCGGGCATCTGGTTCGGATGCCTCCTGGACGCCTCCCTGGGGAGGTGTTCCGGGCATGTCCCACCGGTGGGAGGCCCCGGAGACGACCCAGGACACGCTGGAGAGACTATGTCTCTCGGCTGGCCTGGGAACGCCTTGGGATCCTACCGGAGGATCTGGTTGAAGTGGCTGGGGAGAGGGAAGTCTGGGACTCCCTCCTGAAGCTGCTGCCCCCGCGACCCGACCCGGATAAGCGGAAGAAGATGGATGGATGGATGGATGGATGAACTTTTTTTTTTTGTCTGCTTCCAATCAAAATGGCAGACTTGCCGTTTTTTTTTTTTCTGATGTTGCATCTTGAGACTTTTTTGTGGATCTACTACACGTAGACATGTCTACCAAATAATATCCTGCTAAGTGAAACTGGCTTTGGGGGCTTGAATTAAAAAAAATCTAAATATATATATTTTTTGTCTGCTTCCAATCAAAATGGCAGACTTCCTGAATTTTTTCTGATGTTGCGTCTTGACTTTTTTGTGGGTCTACTCACATCAAGATATGTTTACCAAATTTCATGTAGCTTAGTTAAACTGGCTTTTGATTCTGGATTTTCCAAATATTATCCTGCTAAGTGGAACTGGCTTTGGGGGATTGAATTACAACAAAACAAACAAACAAAAAATTATTTCTTTTTTTTTTTGTCCTCTCCCAATCAAAATGGCCGACTTCCTGTGTTTCTTCTGACATTGCTTCTTGAGACTTTTTTTGTGGCGCTACTCACGTTAAGATATATTTACCAAATTTCATGTAGCTTAGTTAAACTTGCTTTTGGTTCAGATTTTTCGAAAGATTCCATTCCGCGCTGACAAGCGTACATTTGCCTTCAAAAGTCCCTAAATTACAGCATGTCCAATTTCTTCATCTTCCTTGTAGTCTTTCAGCAGGTCTAGTAATCATTTGGCTGTGGTAGGATCGGGTGAAGGAGGAGGGTTGGGCTGGGGTGTCTTTTTCTGCTCGTTTTCAGAGCACGAGCGATGACTCGGATTGGATGAAATCCATCATTTTCCAGCGGCACGCACCTCGCCTGTGAACAAAAAAAAAATGGCCCCATTCCACCGCCAGCCCTTTATTAGATTAACCTATTTAATGCACTTCATTAACATGTCAATGAAGCACGCCACACAGCTATTAAATATGAGATGACGCCAATTGGATTTTTTTTTTTTTTGCAGAAATATTTCACGTTTAATTTGGATGCTCAGGAGAAAGTTTTTGTATTAATTTGAAGGCGTTGTCATGTCGATCATCATCTGAACTTTTGAAACTTTCCCCATTAACAGAAGCACCTCTACTGTATTTTTTAACTTAAGTAATAAAAATAGTACTAATTTGATTTTTTTATACATCATTTTGTGACAACAAAAACTCTAATTTGTTTGTCTCCAAAATCTGATTTGGCAGAGGTCAAAAAACAAAGTAAAAAAAAAAAAACAACAAAAAAAAAAACAGGTCTTGAACTGGTATGAGTAGCAACGTGCATGAGTGCCCATCGCAACAAAATAGCAAGCGGAAGCCAAGCTGCAAATTGCTTCCTGCCCGACGGCGACCGGGCTGCGGTGATGAGAGCGAACGTCGGCGAATTTGTCACGTTTGCGTATTAATTACGGCGGGAGTGACGAGTCACTAACGAGGACGGTCGGCGAGCGGGCTGCGGGTCAGACGTAATCACCGAGATGCACATCAGCGCTATTGATCGCCTTCTGGGCGTTTTGGCAGGGCCGCGCGCCCACGCTCGTTTGTAAAGCGCGCCAACGCCGATCATCATCAATCTCGTCACTTTCTCGCCACAATCTGAATAGGTTTTCCAAAAATAAAAAATAAAAATTCACACGGGATCCCTTAAAATCGCAGCATCGGAGCTGAAACAGAAACATGTAGCAGATAAAAGCTCTGCCTTTCATACAGGACACAGCAAAGGAAGCATATAATTACTTTTACAGCAATCACGTTAGATGACATCATCATCAATAGCCACTTTCACTCAGAAGCATAGTGTTCCACAATCGGATCATGTTTGATAACATCGGCTAGCGTGACTTGCACAAGGTGAATTTCTGAGTTTCATACAGAACCCAGCACAGCACAGCAACCCACAATCAGATAATGTTAATGATTTCAGCGCTAAGGTCTCGTGTGTTGTGTAAAATATTAGTCAGATAGCAATGTTCAGATTTTCAATGCAGAGCCCAGAGAAGGTGGCATTTAGCCCTTTTCATACAGAAACACAGCAACCATGTTAGATGACATCATCATCGATAGCCACTTTCACTCAAAAGCACAGTGTTCCACAATCAGATCATGTTTGATAACGTCTAGCGTGACTTGCAGAAGGTGAATTTCTGAGTTTCACACAGAACCCAGCAAAGACAACAGAAAACAACTTTTTTTTCACAGAAACACAGCATCCCACAATCAGATAATGTTAAATGATTTCAGGGCTAAGGTCTCGTGTGACTTATAAAATATTAGTTAGATAGCAATGTTTACATTTTCACGCAGAGCTCAGAGAAGGTGGCATTTAGCCACTTTCATACAGAAACACAGCATCCCTCAATCAGATGGCATCAGAGTCTGGTGCGAATTATAAAATAGTTGTCAGACAGTGACGTATGAGGTTTCACGCTGAACCCAGTGAAGTTGGCCGAAAGCCACTTTACACAAGAGTAAGGTGACTCATAAAATTCGTGTCTGACACAGCAATGTTTTGTTTTTCACATAGAGATCAGTGAAGGTTGCAAATCGCTTTCACCCAGACCACAGCATCTTGCAATCAGATAATATAATTAGATGATGTCAGTGTTTGGTATTATATAAAGTAATTGTCAGACAACAGTTTTCTGTGTTTCACACAGACCTCCGCGAAGATGACTTAATGAACCTTACACACAGGAACAAAGCGTCCTTCTATATTGTAATGTTAGATATCATCAGCGTCTGGAGTGACTTGCAGGCGGTGAATTTCTGGGTTTCACTCAGAGCCCAGCAAAGGCTGCACATAGAGCTACTTTCTCACAAGAACACAATTGGATGATGTCAGAAAATGACAGCATCTGGTGTGGCATCTTCATGTTTCACACAGAACCTAGTGAAGGTAACGTTTAGCCCCTTTCACCCTGTGCCACGGCGTCCCATGCTCATAACGTGAAATGAGGTTATTGTTTAGTGTTTATACAAAACAGCAACCTGGAAAGTGGTTGAATATGCACTAGCCAACTTTATTCTTTTTTTTTTTTTTCTTAAATGACCTCAGGCTGATTGTCCACGTCGGCGGTATTAAGGCGCTAAATGGCGGCGGCGTGAAATGCCAAGGGGACTCATCATCATCCTCAGGCCCATCCACACTTTTTACTGCTTTTCACAGGCTAATCCATTTGGTCACTCGAGTGCCGGCTGAATATTCTCCTGTCATTTTGCGCCGACAGTCGCACACATTAAAATGATCGAGGCCGGATAGAAACGTTTTTTTTTTTTCCCCTTCTCCTCTATTTTAATAACGATGATGATTATTTCCATTGGCCACTTGAAGCTTTTCATGATTGATGCGGAACATGCGCACACAGCATGGGAAATATTTCTTTGTCGAAAACAATCGGACAAATTGATTTGCAATCACAATCAACAAGACAATCGTACACTTATACGACATACGCACAAATATTAAGCGCTCAAATGTCATTACAAGATTTGTGTAATGATGTGTGTTTTTTGTGTGCTTGTGATTTTGCTTCGGTTGCCATTTTAACTTGTCGCCGTACCGTTTTTCGCATTTCACGTGCGACTAGGGATGTAACGATATCCAAACGTCAAGATGTGATATTATCACGATATGAAGCTTACGATACGATAATTATAGAGATATTGTGGGGCGGTTAGTGATATTTAAAAAAGGTCACAATATTGTAAAAAAAAATAAAAATAAAATAAATGAACTCATACTTACATACGTACATACAATATTGTGCTTTTGTACCTAACAGCAATGTTATTATTGTTTTATTATTATTATGTTATTATTATTATTATTATTATTATTATTAGTATTATTATTATTATTGTTATTATTATGTTGTTAATGCATGCACACATTGAGTTCTCCACATATTGACTTGCTTCACAGGCATATTATCTTCACCTTAATCTGACAATTAGTGCAGATTTTAAACATAGAAGGGCGAAAACATCCCTAATGAAAATTAAATTACACTAAAAAAAAACTAGCCACCAGAGGGTGTTAGAATTGCACAAATGGGAATCAACCTGACTTTTATTTATCAGATGTGTTGCATTTAAATATCGTGAACATGACGACGATATATTGTGGCAGTTTTAATATCACGATATCACGATTTTGCGCTTATCGTTACATCCCTAGTGCCGACACCTCACGCTAATGTCTCATTTCTCCGCACGTGAATCATGCGTGCTGGCGGCAGGCGCATAAAGACGAGTTACGACCGGCCGTCAGCGAAGAAGCGCCAAGGAGACTTTTTCTTTTTTTTTTACTGTCGACATATGCCCGGGAGACTGTGAGGATATTATGTTTGTGATGTATGGCCGCTAGTGCAAACACTTGCTAATCGGACGACGGGCCTGGCGGCTAATGACGACTGCTAGCCGTGAGCATCCCGGTTACGTTGGAATTGCGCAGCCGCCGCCGCCGCTCCGGGGGAAAGCTGTCTTTCCTTGGCTTCCCCGCAGCGCTTTGCCGTGTTTGCGCCATTTCGACGCGATTGATTCGTGACTCGGGGCGTGCCTGCAGCCGTCTTCCTCCAGCTTGTTTGCTCTTATGAATTGATCACATGCGCTTTTTTGTCAATAGTATGGATCGCTGCTTTAAGGAGTTGCTGTTGTTTCTGTGTGGCGCTGGCAGGATTTTCGATCCTGCCGCGAGAAAACGCCCATTGTCGTGTGGTAAAGCATGATCGTGATGACAAGCATGCAATTGTTGGCAGATACTTGGGCTACATAATGTCAGGCCATGAGCCACATGCTGTTTCACCAAGTCTGTAGCAATATCTGCTGTGGTAAATTTGCATTTTATTGTGATTAGAAACATACAACTGTGAATTTTTTTTGTATCGGTTGAGATATTTTCTTTATGACTGGAAAAAAAAGATTAAAACTTGTATGTAAGGCACCTCATAATTAGGGCTGACCGATTTATCGGTTGGATATGAGTTCTTTTACAATTGGCAAAACATTCAAAGGTTCTGCCTAGTGGTACACCGATCGATCGGCCTACTGATTTATCGGCACCCATTTCCTTAATTTTGGAAGATCTTTTCCACCAATCTCACCTCCCTCCTCAGAGGTCTGAAAAAGTCAGCCACTGTCCTCTTCTGCTGAGATGACAGACAGGATTTTCAGTTTTATTTGAGAACAAATTCATGTGCAGTTAAAACAACCCATTTGTATTATTTCGCCGATATTGTTCAATGTTTTCCAATAAAACAAGATTGGAAAACTGAAGGTATTTGCTGCTTGTAATGGTAAAAAACATCGGCAAAAATCAGGATCTGCAAGTCAGACTGTTTAAAAGATCGGGAATCGGTGATCGGCCGGAAAATTGTGATTGGTGCACCCCTAGTTCTGCCTGTAAGTTATATATTCATTGCTGTAAGCATTAAGAAACCAAAATAGAAGTTATTTTAATCAGTATGTGTATTTGTATTAATTAATTGACCGATTAATCGAGAACATTCAAATGTTCTGCCTGTAATCCATAGATACGGTGTAAGATTTTCAGAATCATCAAAGAAGTTATTTTATTCATCATACATAATTTTTAATTAATCAACCAATTAATCGGTTATCAGAATTTTATTCTGTCCAATATCAGAATTGGGATCGGCCTCAAAAACTCCATGAGTCGTGCCCTAGTCATGACAAACATGCAATTGTTGACAATCATTTGGAAATAACCTGTGATGAGCCGCATGCTGCTTCACCAAGTCTGCAACCTCCTCTGGTAAATGTCAATTTCCAGGGGATCACAAACATGCAATTGTTGACAGTTAAGTGGTACACGGATGGTGTTGTTGCACAAGTGGAACCCACCCCTAATTTCCCCGCCACACCGACCACATGTCAACAATGCCATTAAACGCAACACTCCCGCCGTCAAGCCCATTTCACGACCATTATAAACGTCTGTTTTTATTTTTATTTATTTTTTATTTTTTTATAGACACACACAAAAGTGCGCGCTAAGCACAATCTCATTTGATCGGTGTTTTACACGGCAACTATTGCAAGTTTCCTAATTGACTTTCCTCTCATCGTCTTGTCTTGATCAATTTTACATCAAGTGTCAATGATTAATGACCTATGCAAGTTTGATGGAGGATTTTATTTTTTATTTTTTTGGTTGGTAGTCTAGTCCCATTTTGGTCTTATCTGAATACATAAATTATACCCAATCTGACTTGTCTCCATCGTTTTTATTTGGTCCAATATGTCACTATTTGTTTTTTTTAATTATTTGTATTTATTTTATTTAA
This sequence comes from Festucalex cinctus, assembly GCF_051991245.1. Classification (NCBI taxonomy): domain Eukaryota; kingdom Metazoa; phylum Chordata; class Actinopteri; order Syngnathiformes; family Syngnathidae; genus Festucalex; species Festucalex cinctus. The sequence goes on from NC_135428.1 coordinate 16,056,488, forward strand.
AATACCTATTTTTTTACATATATTATTTGTTTTGTATATTGGAATATAGGGCTGGGCGATATGGCCAAAAAATGTAATTTTCAGTCATTCAGGACGGTTACGATTTTAATCGAGCAAACCGAACAAGCGTTTATTCAAAGATTTCATTTATTCAAAAATAATTCTCGGGCAAAAACTTCAGACAAAAATAATGTTTACTCATTCCAAATCAGTTTTGACAAACTTAACATTCATAGTTAGCAAAATTACAACTCACAATAACATTTGGATGTAACCGAGCAGAAGAACAGCTTTTAATAGTCCAGAAGACAAAATTCGATTTCACGATTTAGCACATTTTCAACGTCAAAATGATGATTAATCAAATTAATTAGATTTATTGCCAAGCCTTATTTGAATATTATGTTTATTATGGTTATATTTATGCCACAAACAATTAATTGGTTGTAGGGCTGCGCAATTAATTGAAATTCAATTACAATTTCAATTATTACACTCCACAATTACAAAATCAGCATAATCGTAAAAAAGATTATTAATAATAATTTTGGAGTTGCTTAAATTTATACATTTGCACCTTTTTTTTTCTTTACATTTTAAAATAACTAATTAAATAAATTTTGCTTCCAAAAACAACTTGCATAATTTTTGCCAGCACAAATAAATAAATATATATTATTAGGAATATATATTATTAGAAATTCTGTTTAGGCCAAAAGGAACTTACATAATTATAGTGTTTCTATTTTTTTTAATTGGTCTTAAAGGGATACTTGACTCGAGCTATTGTCAGTAGTAAATAATGAATATGTTCACTTCATTGTTTTTCATGTAGAATTAATACCTTCAAAATGTCATCTTGTGTCGACTGATGATGAAGTAGGTAATGACCAATCATGGTTCACTTTACTGACCAAACACAGAAAAGAGGTGAGCTGTGATTGGCTGTTACCTCCGTCCACAGCACAGGTGATGTCATAATCAGTCGACAGCAAGTAGAAAAATGACTTTTTAAAAGGTACTAAATGTACATGAAAAATAATGAAGTTATCAAATTCATTCTGGACAAAATATTTAAAGGGATACTTCGCTTATTTAGCCCATTATAGCAATAAAAAGTAAATATTTTGTCTATAATTAATTTGATACTTTCATTATTTTTCACGTACAATTAGTCCCTTTAAAAACACATTTTGCAACTTGCTGAAAGTGACATCACAAGGACTCAGGTAACTAATCACAGCTCACCTGTTTTCTAGGTTTGGTCATGTGACATTCACAAGCTGAGGATGTCATTTTCAATCGACAGCAAGTTGCAAAACGTATTTTTAAAAGGTACTAACTATACATGAAAAATAATGAAAATATCAAATTTATTATAGGCAAAATATTCATGTTGGACTGCCAAAAATGGCTAAATAAGTCAAGTATCCCTTTAAATCTTTACTGCTGAAAATTGTTTGAGTCAAAATAAATAATCGTTTGAATAATTGTTTAAATTATTGCCAACATAATTGTGATTATTATTTTTTCCATAGTTGAGCAACCCTGATTGGTTGTATTCTATTTTTAAACTAATATTTTATTTGAATATTCTAATTTTGCCTTTTTTTGTTTTAATATTCCCACCCCAGCACACGATGTGCGCGTGTTGCCCCGCGTCGTCCCTCTCCTCTCCTCTCCTCCCTTTTCTGCTGACGTCAGCGCGGCAGCGCGCTTGAAATAGTGCGGCGGAGGTGCGCGGCGCTCTCACACCAACAAGACGAGGAGGAAGGAGGAGAGAAGCCCGCCACCAAAAGCAGGAGGAGGAGGAGGAGGAGAGAAGACGCTGTACCAGAGAGCGAGAGAGAGCGAGAGAGGAAGCCCGGAGGATGGACGACCGCCGCTGACACTTTTGGGCATCGGGAAAACGCTCTCAGGCGAGAAGCGCACGGGGAGTGGCACACTTGGACTCTTTTTGGCATCTTTTTGTTTTTTTCTCATCTGGGAAGTCACACGGGTAAGTTAGTTGGTTGGAATGTTGACGTGTAATCGTGTGTGTGCATTTTGTATGACAGCTGATCATGATGCCGAGATGTGAGCTGTTATAAATAGTGACAATTTGCACCAGTGTTGCCCGTTACACGCCACATGTCGGTGCACACACACACACACACACACACACACACACACTGGCTGGAGTGATTTATGACGATGATTTATGACGATGATTTATGATGATGGAGCTCCGGTGTCATGTGGCGGGACTTTCAGACAAAGCGTCTTCAAAGACGGATTAAGAAACACTACAGTGTGTTTTAAGGAGTAGAGACGTATCGTGATACTGTTGCAAAACGATATATTAAAAAAAGAAAGAAAAAAAAAAGGATTGCGTGACCAGCGCTATGTGTGGGTGATTATTGATCCACATGAATGAGAATATCAATATTGGATGTGGGTGTGTTGCAGTCGTATCGGGATATCGATATGTGGTCCCACTTATAGTGTGGAAAAAGATCGTGAAATCGTTCTCTGCTGGTGACAAAATGTCAATATCAGCATTTATTGCATTGTTTTCTGTCGCGGTACATTATCAATATTTGATGTTGGTGAATCGATTCAGTATGGCGGGAGTAATTTGGATGTTTTGATGTACGTGCATGTATCGTGTTGATACATCGATACTCGAGTGGCAGATCAATATTTTCACAACAATATAAAAATATGATACAAAATATCATCATCATCATGTTAAATGCTGTAATATCAATCAATAGCTGTTTGTTAGTATAACAATACTGTATCATGATTTTGATATTTTGTCCCACCGCCCCAATGGATTGCAAACCCTTGCAGTAACATGTAATGTTGATGAATCGATACTGTATCATGATATCAAGTTTATCGGTCAATGTGCAGTATCAACCAGACTTTTATTGCTTTAAAAAACAAAAATCTCATTCTCTGGGGCAACGAAGTAAATATCATTACGTATCACTTCATTATTTGTTTAAAGCAAGCCAACAAAACCACATGACAATATTGATAATGGTATTGTCATTTTTTTTCTTGTGTAACGATACTGTCTCATGACATCGGTATTATTGTCCTGGCACGGCAGTTCTGTACTGTATCATGATTTTGATATTCTGTCCCGCCACTACAATGTGTGAAGGTGCTGACAACGCACACGAAAAAAAAAATAAAATCACTCTGGTGGGACTAAATATCAACATTGCATCTTGATCTGTTGCAGTGCTGTATCAATTTTGGATTTTAGTTTAGCTCTCCAAGGTCCTGAAAATAAAAGGAATGGCTGAAATATAATGATATCACCATTTATTGCACCCGTTATCTGTTTTTAATGCAGTACGGATATCTAATCTTGGTGTATCAAAACAGTATCGTGATATCAAAACCTCATCTCATTGAGGCACAAGCGCTATCCAAGGCATTGAAAACAAATCAATCCTTTGTGTCTTCTAGTAGAGGGAAAATTTGATGTTGGTAAAAAAATAAATAAAAAAAAATCTCTGCATGGTTGCAGATAAACAGTGATATCAGCACGTATCGCGATCCAGCCATTTAGGCCAAATATCAAAATGTTGCATTCACAGCCCGGCTGCACATTTGCTTCCTCTCACACAATCGCATTTCCAACCTGCACAAACACGATGGCCAAGCACATCATGTCCTGCTTTCACATTTTTTTTTCCCTCAGCCCATAATCATAATCACATATAATAACAGAGGAGAGCACGTATCGTATTCGGCCGTATGACTTTATGAGCACAGCGGGCCGTTGAGTTCGGAAGGCGGCTTCAATTGTGGTCACGCGGAGGCATGTTGACACCATGGCCGCCGTCTATTACCTCTGCCAAGGAGACGCAATTATTGTTTGCGGTCAGACTCCATGCTGGTGGCAAGAAGGTCTTGGATTTTATATATATATATGTGTGTGTGTGTGTATGTATATATATATATATATATATATATATATATATATATATATATATATATATATATACACGATTTATTTGTTAACCGACATTTCCCCATACAGCAGAGCTCACGTTCTCTCCTCGGTAAAACGTGGTTTTGTTGCTTGTTAATTTTGTAACCGCCGGCAGCACGTTCGGGTGCCGATGATGATGGTGCGTGTGTTCCCGAGATGTTGCCTTGATCAAAGCCAGACACGGTTTATGCCACACAACAACAACAAGGAAGTGAATCATTTACACATGCTCAAGTGAAGCAGCTGTTACGGAATGACTTTTTTTTTTTTTTTTTTGTGTTAATTTCCTGAATGTGTGAGCTGTCTTTTTTCTGATAAGTGGGGGAGTGCCGCAGGTTGCCGAGGGTAACGGGCTAACTCATCTTGGCTGGCACGTACGGACACAATTTTGCAAAGTTTCTGAGTTCAGTTTCAGCCCTTTGACTTCTACCTAGCAACAGATGACCACAAAAGAAGGGAAAAAAGTGCACAATTCTCATGACAATATTTTGTAACACTTCAGCCACTTTGAATTCTGCTTAGCGACAGATGATGTAACTGGGACAGTTAATTAATTCCAGCTAAATTCTTTATTTTAACTCATTCGCTCCCAGCCATTTTCGCAGAAGCAATCCCGTTCGCTCCCGGCGGTCTTAATGGATTTGGACTGATTTTGCAAGACCCGCCGAATATTGTCTTCTATTGCTATAAAAATATGGAACCTATCAAAAGAAAGATTAAAGTCTCTTCTTTCATCAGGAAAAAAAAAAGTACATTTCCATCCGTTTCCGTTTTGCAGAAATTAGCATTAGAATATAGCTAAGTGGAATCAATTTTCACAAATCTATTTAGAATTGTGAGTAATTTAGCTTTTTTTTTAACATGGCCCTGGTTGATCTCCTTTGCTCTGCTGCCACCTGCTGGCCGTTTGTGTAATAACTACCATTTCTGCAACCGTTCTTTGCATTTGAGAGGCTGCATCAAAAAGTATGTATGCTCTAGCATAAAAAAAACAAAACAAAAAAACGTATAAATACATCTATGGGACACTTAAAACATAAAAAAACATATTCATACGTTTTTGGGAACAAATGAGTTATAACAATAGTGAACTTGGCTGGCGCATTATTTGTTGTTGTTGACCTTCGGGGGTCACAAATCCTTCAGCCATTAAAGTGATACTTGACTCGAGCAATTTTCAGCAGTGAAAAGTTAATATTTTGTCCAGAATGAATTTGACAACTTTGTTATTTTTCATGTCCAATTAATACCAATAAATAATAAATTAACCACCAATCATGGCTCACCTGTTTTCTGGGTTTGGTCAGCAAACTGAGCCACGATTGGTCATTAGCTACTTCCTCAGCACAGGTGATGTCATCATCAGTCGACAGCAACGAGAAGAATTAGTTTTTAAAAGGTACTACTTGTACATGAAAAATACCACATTAATTATAGAAAAAATATGAACTTTTTGCTGAAAATGGCTCAATGAGTGAAGTATCCCTTTCACTACGCCCAACTAGTGATCATGAAATGAATCCAAACGGTTGTAATTTGGGACTACTCCTGCCACATCTCCCTGTCCTTTATTTTCCGCTCAGAATTCTTCCTTAAAAGTTGCTGACAGGACTTTTGTTGCTCACTTTTTGTGAAATTTAAAACCCTATCTGTTAGAACTTAAAAAGTCAAAAGTATCGTGGCTCCACTCCCCGCCCGGTGATGCATCCCAGTGTGCGTGTTGATTTTGATGGCGGGCGACGGCGCAGCAGCTCGTGCAGCAACCCGAGATGATGGCAGGCCAAGTTTTCTCCTTGTCCAACTCATCTTTTATTTACGCAGCCAGCTCCAAATGCGCTTGAGGATGACGCCAGCCGAGATGCGACACAGTCCTCGTTCAAACCCGGACAGCCAAGCCAGAAAAAAATAAAATAAATGCTTGCTTTATACATTTGAAGGGTTTTCATATCAGCGATGATGCATCATCATCATCATCATGTTTCCCAGTCTAATGTGGAGCAAACAACAAACGCTATCCCCTCGGGTGGACCAAAGCCTTCATGCTTCCTGACTTTGATTTGTCTGGCTTTGCAAAAAAAAATTTAAAAAATCGGAAAATATCCCAGAATATAACGAGCCGTACTACACATTTCAAAACAATAACACACGCAGAGAAAATTACAGATGGTGAGTCACGCCGCTTAGCCACACATCCTGATGATCCTGGCATGAGATCATATTGACATTTAAAGAGATACACACACACACACACACACACACACACACATGAAAAATCTGTCCTGCCATTGGTTCAGAGCATTCAAGGGCCAATAGGATATCTTAGATCGGCATGCAGTGAACATGTCACATACCAGTGAATGTCATGCACAAGCAAGACACAAGATGCTGCATCCAAAATCTTATACTAGCGTTGGAATTAATGGTATTGGCATGTTACTTGTGAGTACTCACCAATACCGATACCAATGTTTTAATGCAGTATCGGCACCTCTGCCGATACCAGTATCGGTATCGGAACAACACTAATATGCGATACAAGGCTCACGATAACGATGATCCCACGATATGATGATACCGCCATTATCGATATATTCTTCAAGTCATAAATCCACGATAATCTATGATAAAATGACCCAAGACAAACTATTCTGTGTGTGAAATAGGGGTGGGAACCTCTGGGTATCTCACGATACGATACGATATGCGATACAAGGCTTACAATAATGATGATCTCGCGATATGACAATATTGCTATTATAGATATATTGGTCAAGTCATGAATCTTTTCGTTTCTATTTGTACCATCGCTGAAACACATTAAAACTGGTGTCTTCTTCACACTGAGTATTTTAGTATATATTAAAAAAAAAAAAAAAATACAAATGTCTTCTGAACAGAGACAACTTTGTCAACAAATTTGTGTCTTTCTTAAATACTATAGTCATGCAACATATTAGTCAGTTATAGGGGTGTTAAAAAAATCGATTCGGCGATATATCGCGATACTACATCGCGCGATTCTCAAATCGATTCAATAAAAAAAAAAATCGATTTTTTTTTTAATTTTTTAATTTTTTATTTTTTTTAAGAGCTCAGAATTGTTCATTCGGTAGTCTTACCGATTCAACGTCTTATCATCATTGCCTTTTTTTTTTTTTGTGTGTGTGTGAATCGATTTTTAAACTTCCATTTTTAATGGAAAAATATTCAACAAAACGTCTGACTTCGGGTTAGGATTCGCACCTTGAGCATGGAAGAATGTTATATGAACGGAACATTAAGCCTTAATATTTTATTTTAATGCTGTTCAAACATGAAACAGATTACAACCTCTATAAGACTGAAATTTCAGAAAAATAAATAATACATTTTCATATAAATCTTACACTCTACAAGCTTACTGATTAGTATTTTCTAAATTTGAATGAAAAAAAATCGCAACAATCGACTTATAAATTCGTATCGGGATTAATCGGTATCGAATCGAATCGTGACCTGTGAATCGTGATACGAATCGAATCGTCAGGTACTAGGCAATTCACACCCCTAGTCAGTTACATAGTCAATTGCATCATTTTCCTCAGAAAGTTTGTGCTTCAAAAAGTCAAAACCTAAAATATGTTTTAAAATGTTAAAATTTGAGATATAATCCGCATTTTTCATCGAAATGTATGCAAAACTGAGTCAGTTCCTGGTCAGATAAATGTATTCCACAAGTCAAAACTAAGCTGATGAGTCGTCTTCGCCTGAAGACTTGCGTCCATTTCTCCGACACTTTTATGAGGCGCTCCCCCGAGTGGCCCGCCAAGTAATTGCTCAATAAGTCATCAACAATGGAGCCATTAGAGTGGCTGTATATCAACTACAAATATTGCGATACTTGCGTAGGCGTATCAATAACCTATCGAGAGACAAAATGTCCCGATTTATTGCGATATCGATATATCGTCACACTTCCTAGTGTGAAACACATGAAAGCCAAGCAGTTGTCTAACTTTCACTTAATTTCTCAGTGGATAATAATAAGTCTTAAGAACCCATGCCCAGAATTCAACAGGATGTCAGCCATTTTGGATTGAAAAAGAGGCATTAGAAAAATATATATTAACCCCCGACACCAGTTTAACTGATCAATATGAAATTGGAGAGACAGGTCTATCATATTAGGATTCACAAAAATAAAAAAAAATAAAAAATAAAAATAAAAAAAATAGTCTCATTGACATATGGCCGGAAATGAACAAGAAGATGACAATTTTGGTATGAACCAAAGTTATTCACTCAGTAACTTCTCTTGAGAAATTTGAAAAAAATAAAAATAAATAAAAAAATAAAAAATAGCCTCCAACACCAGTTTAACCGATCAATATAATTGATCATAACAGGATGCATGAAAAAGTCTCAAGGACACATGCCTGAAAATAAACAGGAAATCGGCCAATTTTGTTTGAAGCAAAGATTTTTTTTTAGTTCAACTTATTCCTTTAAAAAAAAAGAGTGAAATGAAAAGGGACACAAAGAAGTAAATTTATGTTATCTGCCCTTAATCAACAACAACAAAAAATAATCAAAGTAAACGACAGCTAGCGGTCAAGACGCTTTCAATATAACAATTCTATGTAATAATTAAGCAGCATGTCCTTGTGCTATATGTTTTTTTCCCAGTAATTTAGCTTTTGTCAAGTTTTTAAAGATACAGATAGACTGAGATGATTTTGTTTAAAAGTCCAGATTGTTCCATAAACTGACACCTTGAGTTGAAATACATCGTTCTTTTTGTTTTGTTCTATATTTTGTTTTGGAGAAAATATCTGTTCCTCTTAATTTATACTCACGTACCCTTTTTAAAAAAATAAAAATTATTTGTAGATTAACTGGTAAACTTTCATGATGGGCTTTAAACATAATTTTGAGACGGTTACACTCCATCAATTCATTAAATTTTAAAGTTCTTTGTTGTATCAATAATGGATTAGTGTGGTGTCTGTATCCGCAGCCGCAAATGACACGAATTGCACGTTCCAATTTGGTGTCAATTCCAGCCCTTTGACAAAGAAATATTTGTTAATAGTCCACAAATGTGTATCGCATTTTTTTTTAGATAGGTTTGATTTTTTTTTTTTCCCCTGCAGCTTGTTACGCTCCTTTAAGTCAGATTTACAGCATTAAAAACAATAACACAAACTGAGAAAATCACAGATGGTGAGTCATGTTATTTAGCTAGCCACAGAGATGAGCCTGCTGTGAGATATTGAAATTGAAAGCGACAGTAATGCCCAGACAGGCCTGCCCCTAACACTTGCTTTGAATAATAATAATGATTGTGAGCGGACCACAGGGATGCTGGTTTCTTTTTTTTTTTTTTTTTTTTCCCACCCACCCGCTTCTCCTCTGTTTTCCCTGTAGCCACTTGAAATTCCGCTCACTAATATCTTGAACTTCCGCAAATGACCTTTGCTGACTCGGCCCGCTCCAGCGGCTCGGGGCAAACAGGCGGGTGACCGCGAGTACGGAAAAACCACGGAGGAGACGTTCACGGAAAGGTTGCCTCCCAAATATTGGATCCATGGAGTCAAATGTCATTTTGTAAAAAAATGATGGATATTTTGTGTGTTTAAGATTAGACCAGAATAAGCCTTGATTTCTTTCGCATTGGGAAGTTACATTACTGTAGAAGTACAAGAACAGCAGCAAGACGAGTTATTTAGCAGTACTGTGTTGATGAAAAATGTACATAAGAATTATGTAAGAAGTAGACAATGATACATGAATACACAATACAGAAACAAAATCCTATAAATGCTAATGTGAGAGTACACAGTAAACTTTGTCGAGTACATTTTACTCTAAAAAGAGTCTGTTTGGTCCCACTCTAAAATTTAAATTTACACTTGGAAGTAAAATATTCAGAGTAAATTTTATTCAAAATATTTTTTCTGCGCATAATGGACTTGGCCTATTTTCTGACACAATCCTAGTATTGTTTTTTTTTTAAACTCAGAACTTCAAAAAAAAAAACAGAAATTAGAAGGAAATTTTGTTCGTACATTTTATTAATTTATTTAGAAAAAAAAAAGTTACAGCAAGTGTTGAGGAACTAACTGATGACTTCAGCTTGGGAAGTGGCCACTCTACCACCTGAGCTATGCCACTCCTACTGTTTGCTATTATCCAAAAGGAGACCAAAAACATTCTCTCGTACACACAATACTTTGAGTTAAATTTACTCTCAATATTTTACTCTCGCCTTCCTGGGTGGAGTTTGCATGTTCTTAGCTCCCGCAGTCTTTATCCTTCCTAGGGGATTCCTGGATTTAGCCCTCGCGATGGTGTTCCCATGACCGAGTCCCCCCTAAGGAACGCCAACGTGCCCGACTTGAATTTCGACTAAGAACAGTCAAGCGGGAGTTGACGAGGTGTGGGGAAAAAATGGTGCAACATGGGAGCGTTTTGTTTTGTTGTTGTTGTTTTTGCTCCGGAGAAGAGATGGACTGTCTTTTTTTTCTGTAAAACACCTTAAGCTACATCCGCCATGGTGGCGGCGTGGGTCAGGCGATAATGAATTCTCAGGCAGCTGATAAGAGAATGCAGCCTTGCTAAGCTAAACATGAACCGCGTCCTTTTGCATGTTGCGTGGGCAGCGGAGCATGAGTCAAATGAATATGTTAGCTTTGTGTCACTTTTTTCCCCTCATTTTCAATGACTTGGTGTTGCTTGATTTTTATTTTCTCTTTTTGTGTGCAGTGTGTACTTCCTGAGGTCCTGGCCTCAACATGCCCAAGAACGTACCAATTTCTGAAAGCGTCTCCTGGTGGAAATGCATTTTTAGATATTGCGATCTAGACTTTACTCTGTAGCAATCCCTGGGCCGTCCCCCTAATGGTAGATTGAACAGTCAACATGAAATTCAGCAGCCCGGAAGTCAGCCATTTTGATTTGAAGCAGCAAATATAAGCCAGACGCTCCCCATGGAAAGTAAAAAAAAAAAAAAAAAAAAAAAAAAACCTCACCTAAACACGTCGAGCGTGAAGCCCTGAGCGCCTTAATAAGTGGAAAGGTGCAATACAAATGAAAGACCAATCCAGAATTGGGTGGGCGTGTCTGTTATAACAGGAAGTGGGAAAAAGTCTTAAGTCTAGTTGAAGCAGTCATGGGCAAATTCCTACAGGAATTCACTGCTCAGAAGCAGAATGTAAATATTTGTACCAATTGGTTTGTAAATTCCCACAGACAACAGAAAATGACAAATTGCAGTGTTAAATATGATTAATAAAGTTTCTCTCCCCTTTGGGTTTATTTGCTGAAACGTACAAAAAAACAGTAGCTTCTCTGTGCCAAATTTTATCTAAAAGGAAGGCAAATATTAGATATTGACCAGGTAGAAGGGGGGAAAAAAATCCTGATCTCTAAAATCTCTTCCAGCAGGCACTGTCAGCGCTTAAAAGTGACACGCCGTCAACTTTCTGCCCGTCCTCTAGGGGCCGGCGCAGAACGCCGGCGCTTCCATTACGGCGAGTGACAGTTCATAACCTTATCTTTCTGCCCGGGAAAAAAAAAGCTCCAGTGCTCATGTGCGGCGTGGGGAAGATAAGCAGGAGTATAGAACATGCGATCCCAAGGCTGACGCTGACCTGTCACTTCTTTTGCTTTTTTTTTTTTTTTTTTTTTTTTTTCCCCCAAAAGCTCAAGACGAATCCAGGGGGCTGATATGAGATGAGTGCATGACTGTAACATCCGAGTCAAAGTGTTAAACTCCATCCTCCTCTGTGTCTCTATTTCCTGTCATGAATGCTAACAGACGTAGCTTTCAGATGCACAAGGCTAGGTTAAGAGGTTACATGTACTTCTTTGTTACAACAGTACTCATTCATTATTTTTAATTTTATATACAATGCAAGACATAGTGGATATGATTTATTATTATAACCACAGTAGTAGCCAGCTAGCAATTGAGAGCAACAGAATAAATATCATCTTCGCTGGCTATGTCAGGTTTATACAGCCACTTGTTGCTAGACAGAACATATTTGCCAATTGAAAGCAAAAAGGCTTCTGGAATGTATTTATATTGATGATAGACATTTCTTCCAAATGTCATGTTGCTAAGTGAAACTGCCTACAGAGTCTGTTGGACAAATGTATTTTTGAAAAGCCCCTGGAACTGCTAAAACGAACCTAAAATGTCCGCTCTGAACCAAATTCGGCACAGTTCCTGTAATGTTTTTGCAGATGGCTTCTTGAGACTTTTTTTGTGGGTTTTCTCATGATAGACATGTCTACCAAATGTCAAGTTGATTAGTGTAACGGGGGCTCCCAAATGACATCATAGTTTCTTTAGCATTAGTGTGAATTTTGCGGCCGAACAAGACCACACCTGCAGTGAGCAATGTGCTGGTCGAATGTGTGCATGCGTGTCCTTCTGTGCACTCCCTGAAAGGCCTTCGCAGGGTAGCCAATAAATATTTTACATTGACCTAAAAAAAATAAAAAAATATAAAAATCAGCACGAAGGCTGAAAGAAGCCGATACATCTTCAAGGCATGTCCGATATATTCCTACATGATTTCGTCCATTTTTTAAAAACCAAACTCCCTGGCGAAAGTAAACAAGCCAAAAAAGAATAAAATCAATATTTTTGAAGTTTTGATGTCCATGTGCTGGGCTATTAAGACTTCTTCATTGACTCTCTGCTTTCTAATAAATTCTAAAGTGGGCGTATATGAGCGCATTCGTGCGTGGATGTGTGCGCCGCGCACATTAGCAAGACGACAGTGACTGGCAGATCTCATTTGCCACTTAATTTTCAAGAGCAAGCGCCCGTCAGCCCGCCGGCGATTACGGCTGGCGAACAACATCAGCGGCAGTTCCTGGAAAGAGTGAGACGTTCACTTCCTGTTTACCCTCTTGGAAGTCTTTTGATTAGCACTCATTTCGCAATTTGTATGATTTAGTGCAGTTTAGCTTGCTTTGTGAAAGGCGGGGCCAAATTGATGATTGATCAAAACCTGCTTAAAATGGCTGACTGTGTGTTTTGGGTTGGGGTTTCTTGACACTTCTTTGTTGGTCTATGGATGATAGACCTGCCTATCAAATGTCATTTTGCCAAGTGAAACTGGCTCTAGGGGCTCAAAAAAAAAAATAATCTCTTACGACGAGATTATCTTTGAAGGACCACTGAAAATAGTTCGAGTGAGGCTAAAATATCAGCTTCAAATCAAAATGGCAGTCTTCTTGTATGTTTTTTTTTAGTAATGGCTTCTAGAAACGTTTTTTGTGGGTCTACCTGTGATAGATCCATCCATCCATCCATTGTCTTGACCGCTTATTCCTCACAAGGGTCACGGGGGCTGCTGGCGCCTATCTCAGCTGGCTCTGGGCAGTAGGCAGGGGACACCCTGGACTGGTTGCCAACCAATCGCAGGGCACACAGAGACGAACAACCATCCACACTCACACACACACCTAGGGACAATTCGGAGCGCCCAATTAACCTGCCATGCATGTCTTTGGAATGTGGGAGGAGACCGGAGTACCCGGAGAAGACCCACGCGGACACGGGGAGAACATGCAAACTCCACCCAGGAAGGTCCGAGCCTGGACTCGAACCGGAGACCTCAGAACTGGGAAGCCGACGTGCTAACCACTCGACTACCGTGCCGCCCCCCTGTGATAGATATGACTAACAAATTTTATTTGGTTAAAGTGAAACTGACTTGATAGACTTGATGAATTTTGAAAAAATATTCAGGTTTTTCTGGCAAGTCATGAAAGTCTACCATCCGGCTTGGCCACATTTTTTTTTTCTGTCTAGTAGTAACTGTGGATCAAAATTAGTTGCAACTTGAAAAAAATCTTAATTGCATGTATGTCTTTGATTGACATTAATAAAGTGTGCCTAAATCAGCGAGTTCAATCCAAAATGGCAAATTTCCTGTGTCTTTTCAGGCATGGCTTGAAACGATTTAGTGTTTGTTGGTATGTAGACATACCTACCAAATTTCATGTTGCTAATTTAGAAAAAAATATGAATGGCATACTTTCATCAAATTTCTTCAGATTCCGTCATGTTTCATTGTAATTCCATACACCAGCAGCCCACTTAAAAGAGATACAATGCTGCCATCTGGTGGCCATAGTTAGTGGCTGTTTTTGATTCCACAACACACTGACCAGGCAGTGCTGCACTTAGATGTTGCATTTCCCATTGATATATAAAACAACAACAACAACAACAAAAACATGGTTGACATTATTCAACGTTCATGGCGGCATTCATTGTGATTTGACTAATCGTTAAACGTTTTTGGCGGTCAAACGGTTAATTATCTTCAATAGATGCACTACGGAACTCCCCGTCGACCGCATGTTGTGGACGTTAGCAAATTAGCATGCCACAAGATAATCTGCATGATTAATCAAATCATTACATTTACATACTTATTAAAATGATTTAGAATGACAAATTCTATCAGTTGTGCAGTATTGATGGTTGCTTAATATCTTGTGGCAAAATGGAATGCAGTACTTGGCTGCCACCAGCAGAGGTGCTGTTGAGTTACTAAAGTACATCCACGCTAAATCCCTAGTACACCATTTTCATGGTACAATGAATTGGTTATTCTCAATTTCATGTGTTTTATTTTGGTACATAAGTTATTAAATCACATGCAGAAATCAAAAGTTTTCTTATGTTGGTTCTCACAGGGAAGCCGCCGATGGGCAGCCTCGCTGTTTGGGTTGCGGTTCTGGCCGCCTTGTCGGGTTGCGGCTGGGCCGGAGGGCACAGGAGAGGCGACGTGGATGCGGCGAGCATCCCGCAGACGTCATCCACGGTAAATAAGTCTTTATCATTATGCTCCGTGTTTAACCTCGCTTTCAGCTTATTAGTGGTCACGTACAGATGTGGAGTTTTTGCTTCTTTTAATGCATCAAGTTTTTGAATTGCCTTTGTCTCTGCTAGCAACGGATGTTCACTAAATATCTTCCTTGTCTTTTGTGCTATCATATAAAAAAAAAAAAAAAAAATGATAAGTGGGTTGGACTGAGAATGCGACGCAGCAGAACTGCAATGGAGCCTTCCCTCACTACCGTGATTATCTTTAACACGGAATTTACGACAGGTCGTTTTATAAACTTGCTATAACTCTCGTGCTAACCCATAAAACTGAATGTGAGGTATGAGAATGGACTCGCTTTTCTCCTAAGGAAACGCTCAATTTTTTTTATTTTTAATTTTTTTTATTTCTGACGTTGTGCGATGTTTGTCATATGCGTTCGCCGCAAAGCAAAGCGGCGTTTTACGAGCGTGAAATGCGCCGGGCACGCTTTAATCAAAGTGCTTCGACCTCTGTAGCACCTTGATTATGCTTAATAACGTCAGATTTTACACCACGTTTATCTGCTGGAAGGTTTTATGGGAATTGAAAGAGTCCGTGTTAAAGCACTTGATGGTCTTTTCTGGTTTTCATGGCATGTGGTCTAATAAATATATTAATCAGTGGAGCTGCAGAGCTTTTTTTGTCTGTTTTCTGCCCATATGTTGACGGACTACTTTCTTGTTCACGGAGAATGAAGTCAAGATGATTGACTGTTCCATTTTTATTTCTAAGGAAGCTGAACAGTTCTATCTGGGCCAAAAAAATGACTGCAAATTCCTCAAGCTTGTGAAAAATTGCACCCCACCGTGTTTTTGATACATCCGTTTGTTAGCAGACCACTTTCTGGTTTATGGAGAGTAACCACAAAATTTTTGTGTCTCAGGGGCAGAAAACGGTTCCACACTTCACGAAAAACGACCATAAGATCACAAAACATAAAATTTTGTTTTATGGCTGTAGTGTTAATTTCGTCAACAAAAACTAAACAAAAATACTTTCGTCAACATGGATTTTTCGCCGGACTAAAGCTAGACTATATGATTTTCTAAAATCTTGTCACTACTAATCTGTCACGTCTGTGACACCGTCGTGTGACACACAGCACAAACACACGGGACTGACAGGAGGTGCATTCATCGTGAAAGGTTAAAAAAAAAAAGGTAAATTATAGATATAATTTAACATTAATCCAACGGCCATAATGTTCCAACAATACTGTTAATCCAACCGCTAACTAATGCTAACTTGCTAGCTCATATCTTGAACATAGAAGCCACTGTAATTGTGTGTGAAGTTGTTTTTCATCAAAAAGATGAGAACATTTTATGTAAAATAGTTTTACATCCGAAAAGGTTAATTCTAATCTGCTGGGAAAAAAAAATACAGGGGTAAAATGGTTGTTCTGACTAAAACTAAAATGTTGACAGTTTTTGTTGACTAAAACTAGATGAATGAAATTACATTTCCTTGGACTAAAATGCTAGATTTATAGTCGATTAAAAATAGACTAAATAAAAATGAGATGAGCTTGACTAACTGCGGTAAAAACTAACAAGCATGACCCAAATTGGACAAACTGAGACTAAATTTAAAAATAACAGACAAAATTAACACTACATGGCTGCGCAGAGACCACCATATTTTGGGCCATTTGTTAATGCCCTACTATTTTTGTTCATAGATGGTAACATACAATCTTATGAGTTCAAAATCTGGTTTTGAGCTTTTGCATGAGCCAACTAAAAGTAAACAAAAAAGCTAAAATCTTGCGTTTATGGTAATCCAACATTTTGGATATGTTTCCATTGCAATAATTCAATTGAAAAGACCGTCCAGAACCCTCGTCCTCACGCCTCGCACGTTTATTCTGAGTTAACTCGTCGAGCGCGGCTTGATGAGCTCTCACCTGCAGCGAAATTGAGGCCAGCCGAGCGTTGCCCTTTCGGATGATTGCCGTGTTAAAATGGTGTGGCGGTGTCGGGTGGGGAAACGGGGGGGAGGGCAGTGTCCGTCAGAGCGGCCGGGTCTAGATGCGACGGTTCTCCTTTTTCAGAAGCTCCGACCTCCTCCTCTCTGCTCATTTCGCGTCCTGGGTTTTAATTTTCACGTGGTGCACTCCAGGTGCACTTTTGCCGTGCTTGTGAATGTGACCTGCAATCTATTTAAACACTCGGCTTACCTACAATTTGACCGGGAGAAGCGAAAGTAGCGCTCTCAACACGGATGATACAAATCTCAAGACCTTTCGAAAGAGTTGCACTGCAACTGCATGCCCATATTTGGAAATGCTGACGTTGACGGAGAATTTGCTTATTTGGAAAAAAAAATATTTGCACGGCCAGAACTCGGATAATTTAATCATGCCCTTACTTGTAAATAAGTCCACCAAAATGGCAGTAAATCACTCTGCCTCTCTACTTGGATCCAAATAATACCATCAGTAGTCCGCGTCATCTTGGGAATCGGAATTAGCCCAATGTCGCAATGAAAAAGTTATAGTTGGAATTAAACCTCGATTCTGACTAGCTTCAAAGTAACTAAATTGGAGTTAGCCAATTTTTGTTCTCAGTGGCTCATATGTTAAATGAATTCATTAGCATATTTCACAACAACTACTTTTTCAACCAGATCTGTGCTCCATCTCAAAATGATTGGTAAATGCTATTGGACAGCTTCTGAAAACTCCAAAAGGGAAGAAGCCGTTTTTTTTTTGTTTTTTTTTTGTGGTTATTCTCTTGCGCAGCGCATTGATCTGTTGATGCTCGTGGAGATATTTGCACTCAACGCCGCGTCTCCTTTGGATCCATTTCACTCAGCTCATTAGGAAACCCGTCGACGAATTAGATAAGAGCGGGGTCCCGACGTTTGAAGTAAACGCCACCGGGGGGGGGGGGGGGGGGGGGGTGGGGGGGCGGCGACGGGATGGAGATAGATTAGCTCGCTGAAAATAAATACTTCATGATTGATTTATTCTCTTTTGGCAAAGCAGTCAGACAAAATAGAGAACGATTATTTTTGGGCAGTTTTTAGAACTCCACTGTTTGAGACGTGGGAAAACGGGGTGCCCACGGTCCAGTTACGAGCGAGCAAAGTGAGTCTTGATGTGGTCGTAGTCTTACAAACTGTCCACCTCTTGGCTCCCTGTCATGTTTTTGTTTTTGAGGGGGGGGGGGGGGGGGGGCACAAATTGTTATCTGTTTGTCTCTGTAATAACAACCCTGGTGTGTGTGTGTGTGTGTTTGCAGGAGAGGGTCGAGGCGGCCGCGAGCATCGATCAATGTGAGTACACGCGCTGTGTTTAAATCAAATAGCAGTTTTGTACCCGGCGACACCTCGGCGGCGCTCTGTATTATTTTGCTTCATCTCACTCGTGGCGCCACGTTCACGTTGCCTTTTCATATTGCCGGCTGTGAATACAAAACGACCTTCATAAAACGCAGCAGATGCTTTATGAGCTGGAAAAACTCACATTTCTCACCTGAAAGTCTTCCAAGGTGAAATCCAAAACGGCTCGCCGGATCGACTAGGTTGCGGTCCGGGAGATAATTTGCAGTTTTGGATTTGGGCCAAATCGTGTTTGGGTTCTGGTTCGGTCAAAAGTGACGACCTCAAATCATTCCAGCAAATTTCACACTAAATTTCTCAACTCATTTATCAGCAGTCATTAAAAAGTACTTTTATGTGGTTTATGTATCATTTCACACTAAATGTCTCGACTCAATTGGTCATTAAAGCTCATGTAATAGTTTATGTACAATTTACTGCAAAATTTCACAAGTACATTGTTCAAAACCACCTTTACAATTGCTGGGTTAAAAAAAGTTTTAATCCATAATTGCATTGTATTTCACCCAGTGGTTTTATCATTCTCATTTTCTCAACCGCTTATTCCTCACAAGGGCCACGGGGGTGCTGGAGCCTATCTCAGCTGGCTCTGGGCAGTAGGCCGGGTACACCCTGGACTGGTTTCCAGCCAATCGCAGGGCACACAGAGAGGAACAACCATCCACACTCACACGCACACCTAGGGACAATTCGGAGCGCCCAATTAACCGGCCATGCATGTCTTTGGAATGTGGGAGGAGACCGGAGTACCCGGAGAAGACCCACGCGGGCACGGGGAGATCATGCAAACTCCACCCAGGAAGGCCGGAGCCTGGACTCGAACCCGAGTCCTCAGTACTGGGAGATGGATGTGCTAACCACTCACCGACCGGCTCCCAGCGGTTTTGAAGATGTATAAAGTATTTTAAGACGATTTTCGAATTTCCTCCAAAACTGGAATAAAATACTTTTTATATGATTGAAATAAATTTGTTGATATTGATACTTACTACTTATTCAAAAATGTATTTACATATTTTGTGAATGACGGAATCTGATTCTCACAGGAATTTAGTAGGATTCCATACAAATAAAATCTAAAATTGTTTTTTGGGTGATTTTTTCACCAAATTTCCAAAATTTTGTACAAAAATCTTTAATTTTTTGGTAAAAATAACCTCCATGACTACCAGTTTTGCATTTTGATGCAAATTTTCCATAAATATTATGGCTACCACATTTGTTATGGTTGCGATTTTGACCCATTTAGCAATGATTGTGATTCTCACAGCCATTGAGTAGAATTTCATACAAACACTGCAATTCCACAGTTAAGTAGGCCATTTTTGGGTAACATAATTACCTAATATTTTAAGCTCAAGTTCCCATGAGCATTCACATCTCCTCTGTTGTATTTCTTTTTTTGCGACATTTGCTTCACATCTTGTTCTTTTTTTCCTCCCGTCAAAGTCACTTGTTGACTTTTACTAGTATTTGTCGAGTTCCACCAATTGTTCACTCGCTCCCTCTCTCGCGCTGCTCCTGACCCGCTGCTTGTTTTACCGGAGCGAGCTGCAGTCGTGGGCGTGCTTATGAAAGTCATCATTTTAGCCTTTGTCAGATGACTTTTATTTAATTGTTTATTTCCTGGCTGTTAATTGCTTTTGTATATCATCGCAAAAAAAACAACCAAAAAACACACACACCTGCCTGGTACAATTTTCCCCGACCAGCCGAGTCGCGCGAATCCCGACAGGAAACAGGTGTCTCTCTGACACGTCGACAGGCAGCAAGGTGTGAATTTATAACAAGCACACACACGCGTGCGATGACAATAAACGAATGCCCTGGAGGTGACGATCGGAGACGACATTTTTGTGTCACCTGGCTTGTGTTACTTTCATTTTCCTGCGATTCACTTTTGGCATTTTCATCAACATCTCCGACGATTGAATACAAGTCATCCGTGTTCAAGTTTTAGTTTGTAAGAGGACAACTATGTCAAAGCCAAAAAAAAGCTAAGCAGAGCTGCAGTTTTGTTGGATGCACAGATTAGTTTCTGATAACAAGCACAAACACACCGAACATTCGGTGGATTTCCTCTGGCAGATTGTTCTCTACTTTCGCGAACAACAGTTTGGCAGAGTGACCAAATTCTTTAAAAAAAAAAAAAAAAAAAAAAAAAAAATAGGCTTCAAGCTGTTTGCTGCCACTCACCGTCCAAGTTTACTGTCTAACTAAACTTACAATATTGAGAATTACAACCTGTTTACTTACAATGTCACCTTAGAATTGTCCAGCTTGCACACTCAATGGAAAACGCCATAGATGAGCTAACGATTAGTATTAATGGTTGCGGTCTCATCCTTTTTCATTTTTATGACTCATGAGCTGATTTCCCCCAATATTTATTGTGAATACACTTTGTCAGTATTAGAATATGAAAGCCTGACCTGCCGAGTCAGCAATGTTAGCTTTTGTCGAGGCAGATTTTATTTGAGACGTAGTGGCGTTCATTAGCTTGCGCCGGTGTTGCTAATGTTAATAGCGCACTAATAACGTGTGTGGCTTCCTCATAATAAAGCCAGCGAGCTGATGGTTTTTTTTTTTGTTTTTTTTTTTTGTTTTTTTAGCCTGTCCTGTCATACGAGGCCAGGACAGACGTTTCGGATTTCCCCCCCTTGGGACTAATTACCTCGCCACCTGTTTGTATGCCAAGCCACATCCTCCTGTCACACTCGCTGCTACGCTTTGTGCATGTGAAGTTTGCTGCTTTCGCATCCCTTTGTATTCCCATTCTTCCTCCGACTTGTTTGCGTCACGTGACGAGCGTGGCATTAATCACGCTGGCCCACTTTGGCAGGAAGTGGCGCTTTTCCGCCATGCGGATATTGTGACATTTCAACACAAGTCGTTCTTTTGAAATGTCACCCACTGTGCGGATTGCGTGGGGGATTAAAAAAAAAAGAAAAAAAAGTTGCATATTAATCATTCATATCGCAAACGCTGATTCATCCGAGCACAGCAGCAGAGTTTGTTACTGTCGCCGATTAATCGTCACAAGAATTTGTTTGGATAAAGTTGACAGATGGAATGGAGGAATAGTATATTCCTGACTTGTGTATTCTTGCTTATTTTTTTTATATATTTTTTTCAAGAACTAACACGTTTTTCAAGAACTAACACTGTGCTACTTTAACTCATGTCGCTAGCCGCTAGCTCATTTTGTCATTTTTCTTGTTCATGTTTCTTGTTCAAGGCACAACAAGGTGGAGCGGTCTTTGAACAAAGCCTCATTTCACTTTTACGACTTTGATAAGGTCTCGGGATGTCAGGGTGATCTTTATGGTCGCTCAGCTTAATGAAATCACTCCTCCTCTTCCTCCCCTTCCTCCTCCTCTTCCTCGCCGCCAAGATTTACGACGGAGCCTCGCTAAACTTGCCCGAGCTCCAGCGGTGAAAATTAATTCTTCTAACACAGCAGGGAAGGCAGCTTTGTAGTAGTCACTGGACAATGTAAGCGGGTGTGAACTTTAGAAATAATGTTATTACTATTATTTGTTTAACTATCTCATCCCCTTTACATGCCATTTTACATGTATTTAAAAGGCCCAACATTGTTAATCATGCATAGAAAATTGTTGACTTTGAATGGAGGAAGTTACTGTGCATATGTGAACATTAGAAATTGGGTCTACTTTTTTCCAGCAAATTTGTACTCCTGCTTATATTTTTATTGAGCATTTAGAGCCACAATGTTACCCATGCTGACCTTGAATAGCACAAGTTACTGTAAATGCATGAACATTAGAAATCATGCATTTCACTTTTCCAGATCAACTTTTTAAAGCTTTTGTTTCTTATTTTATGATACCCATATGTTAAGCATATTGTTGAATTTGAAGGGCAGCATTTCCGAGAGCACTCATTTGAAAAAGTAAGCATACGTGAACATTAGAAATCACTCGTTTTTTTTAACTAAAATGTTAAGAAATTTACTCCCTGTTTTTTATTTTTATAATTTCTGTTTAAAGGGCCTTGACAACTAAACATTTAAATGGCATAACTACTGTAGTTTCTTGTGTATACTTGAACATTAGAAATAACACTATTTTTTTTAAAGCAGTTAACATGTCCTGATGATCTTTTCATAGCTCCAGTTTCTTATTTCACGTTACCAAAACAGCACATTCTTGATTTTTACAGTGCATCGATCAAGAATTGAAATTACACTATTTAAAAAATGAACATTTATTTGTACATTTGAGCATTTATATTTATATGTATATGTATATGTATATGTATATGTATAAGGCCCACAGTGTTGTCCAAATATATAAATAGCAGTAGTAATTTACTATGCATATGTAAACATTAGAAATTCTGCTTTTTAAATTTTTTATTTTTTTTAGTAATTTAATACTGCTCATCGTTGTATAGCACCTGTTTCTTATTTTACGCGTTTTTAAAGGCTGCTATTGTTACCCAAACGCAGCACATTTAGGACGACGATGACGGCGCCGCCTTCGCTCGCGCCTGCGTTGCCAGCTGTCACGCCCGAGAGGAGCGATCTCTATTAGGCGGCTGGCCCGCATCCAGCCTCGCCACCTGTCTGGCGTGCGCCGCTACAAACCTGACAGCTCATTAATTGGTGAATTAATTGTTTTGTCGCGACAACACTTAAGAGGTGTTCTCGCATAACTCCCAAGAAGGATGTTGTCAGTGTATTCAAAGCCGCATTGATGATTTTGAGTTGGATTTTTTTTCCTGTTTTTTGGCCATTGGAAAAAATTGTGATTTTTAAATGTCGGCTGAAATTTGCTTGCTTTGATTAGCATTTTGTGTGCGCTGCTATGTTATTGAGAATAAAGCCAAGATTTTACGGGAATAAAGTCAAATTAATAGAACATGGTCGTAAAAGTTGCTATTTTTTGATAATTTGAAAAAGTCTGGACTGTACGAGGTAAACTGTTTTAATTTTGTCAATATGGACATTTCATGAGAAAAATGTAAAACTAAAAACATTCAAATTTGTAATTTAGTTTGGAAAAAGTGGCCATTTTCTTACAATGATTACGTAATTTCCACAAGTAAATGGTGTCATTTCACGAGGAAAAAAGTTATTTTATGCTGATCATAGTGTGATTTTTACTGGAAAAAGTACATCTTGGGGATTAAAAAACATTTACATTTTATGAGAGGTTTTAACATTGATAAAATCTGAATATTCAAGAGGATGTTGTTTATTTATTAGCTGTTTTACAAGCGTAAAATAAAATAAATTGAGAACACAGGTATACTTTTGAGAGAATAAAGTTTTTTTCCAAGCATAATGGCATGATTATTACAGAAAAAAAATCTCAACATGGCAATAAAAAAATTAAAAAAAAATCATGAAAATAAAGTTGTGATTTTTCTGGGGGCGGGGTGTGGGGGTGGGGGGATTAGATTTAATGATGCTGATGTAATGGTTTTAGAAAAAGCGCAATTTTGTTCTTTTAAGGCTATTTTATGAGCACATAAATTGTTTTCCGACAATCATTTTTCCATGAAAAAAACATCAGGATTGTACAAGAAGAAAACATACAGGAATGTAGTTTTGAAGAGAGTAGGTTGTTTTATTTTATTTTACAAGAAAAAATGTAAATTCATGAGAATAAATGTTAGGATGAAAGGGTAATTTTTATAAAAATAGATTGAAATAAGATGAAAAAAAAATTGATAGCTTAAACAGAATTTAGTTATTTTACCAGATTTGTGAATTTAATCCAACTTCATCCAGCAGCCTTAAGTGCCAACATTCTACTGATCTATTCCGACAGTATGAAGGAGGTTTGAATTCCGAACCGATATCAACTTTTGTGGCGTTCGTAGTCACGTTCGTACGAGTCACTTTTATTACTTCCAGCTTGCGTCGTTAAAGCAGAACGCGAAGCGTGATGGCTTTACTGCACCCGTAAAAAGCTGCCATGTCAGAGTTAAAGACATGAAGGCCATCTGCTTTTTTTGCCCGACACAGACACACGCACACCCAAACGCGCACACACATCATCAACACAAACAAACAAACAGCAGCAGCAGCAGCAGCAGGCGGGCTGATTACCTTGTTATGGAAGTGGCGGTTGTTTCCTGGCGATAACTAGATCAATTAACCTGTTAGCGACGGTCCAATAATTGCAGGTGCACGCCGCTAGTTGGTTGTGGAGCATCCTGATAAACTGTGTGAGTGCATGCGAGGCCATCGTTTCCAAATGTTGCAATTTTTCATCGTTTGCCATCACTTCAGAACTTTGATACAAACATAATTTTACGAGAAAAAAAGTGGTAGCCTCGTGAAAATATGGGCGTTTTAATGAGTGAAAGTATTTTCCGCTCAAACAAGTCTTAAAGTTCTTTAATATTCTTTATTTTATAATGAAAAAGGTTCTAATAAAATGGCAACTTTATCCTCATAAAGCTACCGTAGCTCAATATTATTACGAGTTTGTTCTCAGAGAAAATATCACACTTCATTCTTGTAAAATGGTGTCTTTTGAATAGATTCTTTGGAATTGATATGAAGCATAAGATATTCAGTCGTTATTCCCCCAAATTAAAAAAGTACAGTAACTTAATTTATTTAAAATTGTGTAATTTTACTCGTAAAGCTAAATTTCATTTCCCCCCCTAAAATCTTAATTGTCTTATAACTACTGTTTTTGCCTCATATAACTATATTCTCTTAATTCTATGTTATTTTTGGAAAATGTTAATTTTTTTTCTTGTAAAATTCCAACTTTATTATTTATTCTCAAAATGTAAGACATATTTATTGTAACCATACAAATATTAGCTTTTTTTTCCAATTCAATTTCACTTTGAAAGTGCTACATAAATAAAGATGGCTTGACTTGACTAAATGTATGACTTTATCCTCTCACAATATTCCACTAAATTTGCATTACATTACGCTCATAAAATTACATTATTCTAAAAATTGTAAGCGATGAATTCGAATTTATCCTCCCAGCATTATTTTCCATTATGAAGTGAAGAACTTAAGTCTAAGTTCAATTAATGGACCTTAATGCAAGAGAATAAAACTAAAAAGCAGCATTTTGATTTGACGAGCGCACACGATTGACCGCATGCTGCCAGCCAATTTTGAAATTCAATAACTTGCGCACCCACTCAAACTTTCATGTTATTTTTCTTCCCTTTCAATCCGACAATCAAAGCGCATCAAAGACGTGATATATCCTTCAAGTATCCGAGAATAACTTGACGGTGTCGCCACATATACAAGAATCTATTTATAAAAGCGTGTGATCTGAGGAGCTGTTTTCAAATGCATGAAGATTAATTGAAAAAGAAAAAAAAAAAACACTGCAGGTGCCGCTTCCTTCGGAATGAGATGGTTGAATAATGTATTATTGAACGGGTTGGTAAATAACATCCAGATGGAGGCGGGCGGATTGCAATAAGAAGCGGGTCAACAAAAGTGGTCACACTTGGCAGTCGACTTGTTTTTATGATTTCTAATGTGATGTAAAACAAGCAGCATTTTGCTGATTTTTATTTGAGTGTTGTCATGGTTAGATTTGTTATTAATCATTGAATTGAGGTCAACTGAATATAGTTTCAACTCATTCTTCAGTAGCTGGTTATTTAATGAATTGTATTCGAATGGTAAAAAGGTACCACTCTACAGTATCTAGTTGATTGTAATCACAACATCGTGTAATCTCAAAGCAACACATTCCAGAGTCGCTATTCCGTACTGGACGCGCGACACTTAGCGACGGGATGTTTGCTTTTTCGTTACAATTCTGCCCGAGCGGCGGCCATCGCCGCGAAGGCCTGCCATTTTGACGCCTCCATTAAGGGGGCGACGAGATACGATCTCCCCGGAACGGCATTTGGTATTCAAACATAAATGGAGCAATTTGCGCAAATAGCAACGGCGTAATGGCGGCGCCGCAGGTGCGACCGCCGAGGATCCTCGCGAGTCGGGGGTGGGTGTCATTGGTTAAGGACGTCAGCATTGGGGGAAGACAGAGGGTAATGAAATTGCTACTTGCCATACTAAGCAGTGGCAGTTAGGATGCGGCAGGAATCAGATGGTGGCTAGGGCTAGGGTGCTTATTTTGACATGGCGGAATGAGCTGTCTCCCCGTTGAAAGAAGCGATAATTCAGCTGTCATTCCCAGGAGGGTGTGGGGGGGTGGCGGATGAGGCGGTGAACCAATTTGTGCCAAGGCGGAACGAGTGCCAAGAAGTGAGACCCTTCAGCGACCACTTTTGCCTACCAAAACGCAAACAAATGTCTGCTACTGTAAAAAAAACAAAAACAAAATTGATCAGTATTTTTCCCGAGCATATCGTTCAGTTGCGTACTCTTTAAGGTACTTGAGTAATGGCAACTTGGGATGTCATGCATTCGTACCCCTAAAATGACTTCTACGAGGCCTGAAACACTATAAGGTTCCATTAGGATGTGATAATGGCGCAAGGCAGCTGATTGAATGGCACTCCACCAACGTTTATAGCCAGCTAGCTCCCCGTCTGATTGTCCGATCATTGTCTATGTGGCAATCGTTCACGCTGCCTTCTTGCGGTGGGAAAAAAAAACAAAAAAAAACAAACGCTGAGACATACAGAGGCGTGTACCAAACTAACACCACCGACCGATGGTATGGAATGTGGGAAAAGTGCAAAGTCAAGGCTTTAGCTGTTAGCTTTTATGATCTTCCGGATGTTTTTGTTTTTGCCCTGCCTGTCTTGTCCTTAATGTACGATTGACTCTTTTGATTTGTTTTCAACGTGCGACATCGTAAAAGTTAACGGCCACCGCTGCCACTTGTAGACGAGCCGTAAACACTGGCGCTTACGTCGACACCTCATATTTCACGGAGGCCACGAATCATTTTTGTGTTGACTTGGGTTCAGCATTAGCTCGCAGAACACAACAATATTGTGCTATTCCTAATAATGCGAGGTCTGCTGTTAGCGCCTTAACGAAAATACTAACATTATGCTAAACACTAGGGCTGTTAAGAAAAATCGATTCAGCGATATATCGCGATACTACATCGCGCGATTCTCGAATCGATTCAATAAAAAAAAATCTTTTTTTTTTTTTTTTTTTTTTTTTTTTAAAGAGCTCAGAATTGTTCATTCAACGTCTTATCATCATTGCCTTTTTTTTTTTGTGTGTGTGTGTGTGAATCGATTTTTAATGGAAAAATATTCAACAAAACGTCTGACTTCGGGTTAGGATTCACACCTTGAGCATGGAAGAATGTTATATGAACGGAACATTAAGCCTTAATATTTTATTTTAATGCTGTTCAAACATGAAACAGATTACAACCTCTATAAGACTGAAATTTCAGATAAATAAATAATACATTTTCATATAAATCTTACACTCTACAAGCTTACTGATTAGTATTTTCTAAATTTGAATGAAAAAAATCGCAACAATCGACTTATAAATTGGTATCGGGATTAATCGGTATCGAATCGAATCGTGACCTGTGAATCGTGATACGAATCGAATCGTCAGGTACTAGGCAATTCACACCCCTACTAAACACTAATAAAACACTAACAATGCTAAACAAAAAAAAGACAATATGCTAACCTTATGATGCTAACCTTAACATGAGACCAACTCCTAAACCATAATGCTAATGTGCTTATCCTAATTCCTTAACCATAATGATAAGTTAACACTATGCTAACTCCCAATGTAATGTTGTTTACCACTTTAACAAATGCATTATGCTTAGCCTAACCCGTAAACCTTTTTAGCGTTTTCAGACAAAAATGCTAACCCTAACAGAAGACCTACTAGCTCTTTAACCAAAATGCTAATGCTATGCTAACAATAACCCCAATGTATGACCTGTTCTGCTGTTACCATATCCCCAACATAATACCCGTTGTTAGCTCTTTAACCTAAAATGCTAAAATTACGCCAACCTCAAACCGAGCGCTCAATTTTCCATCTTAATGGTTCATCCTCATTCCTTCTCTCTTCTCTCTCCTGTTTACGTTTCGAGCCATTAAATCATGTCAGTGAAAATGCACAGTTTTATTTGCCTGAATGCCATAAAACGATGTCTTCCCGCAACCAAGAAGCTTTAATTACCATGCGCCCCCTCATCCTTTTGTGGGCCTATTAGGCAAAAAAAAAAAACGCTTGGAGAAATGTAATTACATTCATGTATCATTAATAGTCCATCTCACTGTTATTTCGAGAGAGTGCAGGGTGGGTGGGTGAGATGATGGTACGTTATCTTTGGATATAGTTGTAAATAGTTAATCTGGGCCCACAGGAGGTCCGCTGACATTTGCATTCAACGCACTTTGTCTCCCATTAATTCCCTTTCAGGTCAAAGAAAAGCTTGTTTTTAATCTTACAAAAAGACTTTTTTTTTTTTTTCTTTCGACAGGAAAGTACCTTTATTTATTGAGCCTTGCCCTAACTCATACCCTGACGTAAAACCTGTTATTTCTTTGACTAAAATGCTAATATTATGTTAATCGTCTCCACAAGTTGTCCCTTGTTAGCTATTTATCTTAGGCTGCATACGAGGATGGTCGGAAGTCGGAAATATCCGATTTCAAACCAGGAAGTGCGTCTGGGAACGCCCCCTTGAACTCGGAAATTCCACTCGCGAAGTCGGAAAAAAACAAGGATCCCGACTTCACCGGCGGACTACAATGTGACATCACTCTGAATGCCAAAACACAATTTACTCGAATATAAAACTAGATAGCTTTCTTCATTCATAAATATTCACCATAACTTCATGTAACGCAACCTACGTGACAGTATTGCCGCTATATCCCTGCATGAAATTATACGAAACTACTTAACTGTATGGAATGCTTATGAAATAAGATTAAAACAATAAATGAAGCAAAATTGCAAAAAGGTAAGTTTCCTGGAGGTCAAATTGAGTTTTGAGGACCAAAATAAAAAACAATTTATCACTATCCGCTATTTTGGTTGTTTACTTTCACCTCAAAGGCTTTGAGGTCGGAACTGGGAAGTTTCAAATCGGATATTTCTGACTTCCGACCATCCTTGAATGCAGCATTAATACCCTAACGCTAATATATGGCCTGTTGTTAGCTCTTTAACCAAAATGCTAACACTAAGGTAGGACCTATTATCGCAACCAAAAGGGTAAAGTTATTCTAATCTTAAGGTAAGGCCTATTCTTCAATGAAAATAATAATAGTTTAACCCTAACCTCTAACACTAACTCTAATTTAAGACCTGTTAAGTCCATCCATCCATCCATCCATTTTCTTGACCGCTTATTCCTCACAAGGGTCGCGGGACCTGTTAAGTCTCAAACCAAAATGCTAACCCCAAAGCTAACCAAGACCTTGTACCGCTTTTAACTGAAATACTAGCGTTACTTTAACCCTGACATTAAGACCTGTAGTTAATGTAACCCTATTGTAAAACCTATAGTTATCGCTAACCAAAAAAATGCTAACACTAATGTAAGTCTTAACAAAAATTATCACTATGACTAATGTTATACTGATTTTAACCCTACAAAAGTTTTATATTTTCAATTATGTTTGCCATTTTGCCTTGATAACTGAATTCAATTCAGTCAGTCACTTTCTTGTGTGTGACGCGTTTGCTAAAACGCAACACTTCAGTCAGCTTATGACAGATAGTTTGTGATGCGGTACTACGGAAGACATACTCACACGCGCACGCACACTTGCGCTAATTCTACAAGCTGTCATGCCGCTCCAACAATTCACCCTGTCAGCGTTTGACCGGGATGAAAGAATAGGTGGATTTTCATGCTAATTTGAGAGCTAATTGCTTCACCGCCGGAATGTTAACTGCGAGAACATCAAACACCCGTTTGCATACGATTGAATGCTTATGTTTTGTTAGCCTCGAGCTGTAACGCAAAAATCAATGTAAGACTTGTTGTTAGCTTCTTCTGTTGCTAACCTTGACGTAAGACTGCTCGTTAGCTCCTTGACAAAAATGCCAACACTGTGCTAACCTTTACCCAAATCCCTGACGTCAATGTATGACCTGATGAATTCTAAAGTTATGCTAACCCTAGCTGGCTTGTTTACCAAACTGCTAATGCCATGCTAACCATAACATTCACCCGAGACCATTTATTAGCTCCCTAATTAAAACGTCAGCGCGTACCCTTCTACATCTCTGTCCATGGACGAGGAGCCAAGATGTTATCGATCTCAGACCGGACGATGTACTCGCATCTAACCCGCGGGTCAACTCCCAGAGGCACCTTTTCAGACTTGTGTCAAGTTTATAGCCGCTATGCCAGGCGGGAGATTCACAGCCAAAGAGCTCTCCTGCTTCCCCAAGCAGCCGCCCGGAGGCTACTCGAGGCTGGCCGCGCTGTGGAGGATTACCTTTGAGAGAATTGGCTGCCTACTTTCTCTTCTTCAGAGCCTTAAAGAGGGAGATGAAAGTGCAACTTTTTACCTTTTTTATTTTTTATTTTTTTTATTTTTATAAGTTCTGTATTAAGAATTCTGTTACAGCCTATAACCATAAATTCCGCAGGGACAAACAAGACTACCATAAATCCCCCCCAAAGTTGCCCAAATGAAAATAACGCAAGCATAAATCTCTCAAATTACATGTTAAGAAAAAACGAAAGTACAAAAATCCTGTAAAAGTTGCATAAATTACTGTAATCAATCAAAAGCCACCGAGTAAAAGACCATAACCCCCCCGCAAAAGTTGTCCACATTAAAACAAGACTACCATTGTGCCCGTTAACAAAAAATACTACACTGTAATCCTCGAAAAGATGTGTAGATTAATAAAAATGAATCACAGTAAATCTCACACCAACTGTACACGTTAAAATATGACTGCTACAAATCCCTCCCAAATTATGCTAGTCTTATTTACTAGCGAAAACCCCCCAAGGGTTTACCTACATTAAACCATGACATCAGATGGATAAATCCTCCCAAAATTCCCCATATTAAAATAAGTCTACCATAAATCATTTAATAAAAAACCTGTAATGTAAAATAAGACTACGGTAAATCTCCCAAATATTGTGCAGTCCAAAATAAGACTACCGCAAATCCCATCAAAATTGTGCACATTAAAATCAGGTAAGTATAAATCCGCCCCCCAAATTGCCCGTTTTAAAATTAGACTACCCTAAATCCTCACAAAATTGCCAGATATCACTACTGTAAATCTCCCCCCCAAAAAACATGCACCGGTTTAAATAAAACTGTCAGAAACCTCCTTAAAAAATGCTGTAAAACTCATTGGTTTAAAAAAAAGAAAAAAAAAAAGAAAAAAAAAAAGATTTTTCCAGTAGGTTTAGGACATAAAACAACAACAACAACAACAACAACAAAACCCACAAAATTTGTGCAAGATCTAGTTCAGCATATAGACAAAACCCAGTGACCTAAATTCATCCACGCCGTTGTCGTCTGCCAGCCTATCTTTACCTCTGTATTTGTATAGGCTCCACGTGTCCCATCCGCAACCTTGTGAACGTTTCCCGCGGTACAAAGTGGATTTTGACAGATGAGAAGCAGCTTTTTGCAGATGGATTTCAGTGGCCAGACACATTTCCAGCTGGACTGGAGCGATGCCACACTCGTGTCTTCAGGGGGTCTGACGAGCGCTGCCAGGACCACGCCGAGGCATGCTGGGTAGGCAGGCAGGCGCGAGGCGTCCAAGCACGCCGACATTGTTCCCAGTGGGCCGCCGGCCAGTTAGCCGCAGTTTAATGGAGTGATGCTGCCCCGGAATGGAAATGGCGACCTTCGTTAGCCTCTCTTTCCCGTTTAGCAATTACATCGATCTGACGCAGAGGTCCAGTGCAGAACTATTTAAAAGCTGTAAATCATGCATGTTCAGTAAGTGTATTATTGTTTTGTTTTTTTCCCCTGTATCACTTTGCATTGATTAGATTCCCATTCAATATTCCAGAAGCATTGGGTAGAACTGGAACAATTAGCTATGGAGTAAGTACTCATTGTTTTTCTGCATATGCGAGGTTTGTAGAAGTCTTAATAACCTAATTTAGTTACAATTAATGACCCGGGCTTTTGCTTTCATAAATACTGAAAACTGTTTCGATTGACTCGTGCGGTAATTGTCTCTGATCTTTGCTAACATAGGTTAGGTTCATTGACAACAATATTTTGTTGTTGTTTGTTTTTGATGAACAGGTCCAGTTAATTCATTTATTAAATTGTCTTTGATGTTTATGAATGACAAAATAATCTTTGATTGTAATCAAACACGTCCATTATGTTGTAGACTCAGTTGTCTGTTTATAAAAACAAAGGAAACGTAGGTTCTTTGAAGACTAATTTGTCTTTGATGTTTAAGAAAACACGTAGGTCCACTAAAACAAACAAACAAACAAACAAACAAACAAACAAAGCCTTTGATTATTACCAAACACAGACACTATCATCAATGTTTCTTAAAACATCATTTTTGATTAGTGGTCATTGTCTTTGATTTTTTGGAAAACGTGTACATTGGAGTCATTGATGACTAAAATATCTTTGTTGGTTGGGAAACATATTGTACGTAAGATTCCTTGACTACATTGTCTGACGTTTACAAAAATATTTCGGCTAGATTCTAAAACCCCAAATTGTCTTTGATGTTTAGGAAAACACATTAATTTAACAGGTTTTTGGAAAATATTCCGCTAGCTTCACTGTTGAGTGAGGATGTCAGGACGTCGTTTGCGTCGGCGAGCGATCACACCCGAGCCAATTGTTGGTCTTGTTGTTGTCCCCCATAGCTCTCACTCTCTCACACACTCTCGCTCTCCAGTGGGATGACAGTGTAAGGGAAATCGGTCCAATTAATTATTAAATCAATAATTGTTAATTATTAAATTAATAATCAATTGGCTCATTAATTGAAGGAGACTCAAACTTAATGTTTAAATTAAGTTGAGCTTGCCTGCGGATCACCACATCTCTTTTTGATAATTTTATCAGGATAACAGATGAGAACCTCGTTGAATCAGTCATTAAAATGAAGGTTGTGCCCTTACTACAATTTTGTGAGTTCTTTGTTCAGCTTAGAGGTCACTATAAATTGATGAAACACACACACAGTAAACCAGGTTTTGAGTTTTGTGTACGTTTATTCTCTAACCTAGGTGGGATAATCTACTTAGAATTTAAAGAAGCAAAACTGACTACTATGATAGGAAATGAAACGAGAACTAAAATAATAAAAATAATCAAAGGAGAAGGAAAGAAGAAAAGAGAAACGGTCTTAGCCAAGGTGATGGATTTCTTAAATCAAACCAACATGGGACCCACAATCAACCTAGTTTGCACCAATTTGTACTAGGGCGAAGGCCTGCAAAGTTGCACTTACAGATGGGGTTGGTCTGAGAAGCAGGACCCTGGATGGAGACTCGCCAAGCCCGTTTGAAGAAGGGATGAAGAAGGTTCAGTTCAGAAGAGGAGCAGAATTCGTCCGGCTGGCCAGCTGAGCTTCACGGGGTCAACCTGCTGGCTGGGAGAGGCCCTTTTTGGTTGAGGCCTCAGGGTGCCTGGAAAGGC
The DNA here is from genome assembly GCF_051991245.1 of Festucalex cinctus. Taxonomy (NCBI): domain Eukaryota; kingdom Metazoa; phylum Chordata; class Actinopteri; order Syngnathiformes; family Syngnathidae; genus Festucalex; species Festucalex cinctus. The sequence continues at coordinate 16,090,265 of NC_135428.1, forward strand.
ACCGTCCGTTTGAGCCTTGTGCAGGGACCAAAAAGCAGCGTGTTTCGCCGCGCCTGTCGCAACACGCGATGGCTTCTGTGTGTTGCCGTGTGCTGGAGGTTAAGCTAGCTGGGCTAGCTCTTTGTCTGGCAGCAGGAACAGAAGGGCCAGGGGCCCAAAGAGAGGAGCCAAAGAGCAGCGGAAAGAGCGGGAGCCAAAGAGAGCGGGAGCAGCAAGCAGGGAGCGTGCTTTTAAATTGGGAGGGCGGCGGCCTCCACACCAGGGGTCCGGTGAGACCAAAGTGGAAAGTTACCAGCTTAGAGAGGGTTTTGGTAGACTAATCAGATTTAATCAGGATCCCATGTTTGTTGAGATTCTAAGGTCAGAATTCAACCAATGCAACACGTACAATTGAATACCTCAAATGAAATGTTACCTAGCTTACACTGTTAAAACGTGTATACACATGAAAGTTTAGTGGAGAATCTGCCACTGCAATGGAACATTTTCATGACATTTCATGGAGTCAACATTTCACAAATGGCAAACATAACATTTCAGAATTCTTGTTCTGTTGCAAAATAAGAAAGTCAAGTTTCTAAGAAGGCTTTTACTGTTCTGATTTGTGTGTGTGTGTGTGTGCGCGTGTCAGTCAGAACATGTGTGGCTGTTTGTGGGGGATGTTCTTGTCCTCCCCACCACCCACGGTGGCATGTCCAGGCCACAGGAGTGGAATTCCTTTGGAACTGAGGTTGCAAAAAGTTACAACCGGCCGATAATCGTTACAACAGTTAGCTTGATAAGTGGTATTTATAGACGGGCTACGCCTCACATAGCAAGACCGTGGTGGGGGCAGTGGATGATTCCTCAACGATGTTTTGGTTAATTACGTACAATCCCAAACCTCCTGACTATGAACAATCGGAAATCTTGGAAAATAAAATGTTTGATATTTTCCAGGTCAAGGGTAGCAGGACAGAGGGGAAAAAAACCAAAAACAACACACCTTGATTTGTGAGAGCAACTGATTGCTCGGCTGCACGAGGAGTCGCAATCACCGGGCTTGATTCAAGGTGACGGATCATCAGTGAGGATGGTCCATCCTCTAATGGCCTTTGAACAGCCATCAAAAACCGGCATGCTTTCTTCATTTAAACACACAATGACGCATGGATCCGTCTTGATTGCAAACAATCAATGCAGACGATGGAACGTGTCACATTTTTCTACCATTAGCCTTTCTTTCATGGCTGCCATAAACAAGTCAATGATAGTCATGGCCAAGACTGAAACTGTTACTCATTTCCATGGTCATATATGCTGTGTTTACCATGACGAGTTCAAACTCAAAAGCAGTCAAGCGCCATTTAGACAAAAACACCACGTGTACAAAGTAATCTTGTTTTCAAGGCATTGTTCTATGATATATTACAAAACCCTGCAAAACTAAACTACGTAAAACTGTTTGAAAAATAAAGGTTTCATTGAAGAAACCACATTGTCATCCAAGCCAATAATGAGCCCATACATATTTTTAAGAAAACGTATGTAAGGTTCACCAGAAAGCGTGCTGTTCATTTAAACACACACATATGACAGATGAATGACTCTCGAAAACTGTCAATAAAGACAACAGAACGTGTCCTAATGTTTCCACGATTAGCCTTCATTTCAGGACTATCCTGGAATAACGAGACGAGTTTGTTCATAAAAATGGCCAAGACCGAAGCCATTAGTCATTTCCACGGTCCCGTCTGCCGTGATAAACATCTGTGTAGGAGTGATCATTGATTTCAGAGCGGCTCGTTGGCCTTTTGTGGGCCAGTTTAATTATCAATTTTTGCATCTTTTCCAATAACTGCAACTCGATATTGTTCGGCTTCTCCCGAGAGTGAAACCAAGATTGACTGCTGATCTTCGACATCCACAACAAATACGTAGGTTGGGCTCGTTGAAGACTAGATTGGATTCAGTGTTCAGTACCATTTCTTTCTTTGATTGACATTAACGTGTTTTTTTTTGTCCAAAAAGACGATTTCGTTGCCAAGAACCAAATGGCTGGCATTTCTGATCAATAAAGACTAAATTGTCTTAAAAATAATTAGTTAGTATTATTATTAAATGTTAAATTTGATGTTTATATTACAAAATGTGTCTATGTTAATGTACAACTAAGTTGCCTTGATATTTATGTTTACCTTTATTGATGAAATGTAGACGGTCCTTATTGTTTTTGTAAAACAGGTACACAAGATGAATCGGCCAAGTTGTGTTTGATGTTCACCAAAATGCACAGTTCAAGTTTAAGTCCAAATGATCTTTTATGTTTGCAAATAATATTCACTGTTGACAATAGTCTTTGATGTTTCCGTTAGGTTTGTTGGACGCATTGTCTGGTCATGCCTGCAGCAATTGCGTATGTGTGGGTGTAAAAATTGATTCAACAACGGGTCTTTGGCCTTTTGTGGGTGTCCACCAGCTTAATTATCATTTTCGCATATTTGCAATAATGCTACTCAATATGTTCGCCTTCTCAAGAGATTTACACACTTTTCCATCTTTGATCGATTTTGTACATCGTGTGTCCGCGATCTGCTTGCTCTGCATTAACCACCACCCGGTTAGGTGGCCAGATAAAGGCCCCTAGTAGGGACGACTCCATTAGAATGCAGACCAAATCACCCAGCGGCGTCTTTTACGGCGCGTAAACGCCGCTACTTTACGATGTAATTAACTTCTAAAGGGGCCGTGTGCAATCTCCAAGCCCTTTGGGAAGGTCCCCGTTATTGGAGGGATGAAAGGCGCTGGTGGCTGGTAGCTGGTGGGGCGGTGCCCTCGGGCAAGCGTCGGACAAGGACACTTTTCAGTATTCCCCATTCGGTCCTTTTGTTCTTATGCAATAAAGAAATACCATTTGTTCTAACGTCTTTGGCAAACTTCTGATGTTTATAAAAAAAACAGATGCATTAGTTTAATTGACGGTTTATGATTGTCGGTGGTGTTACGAAAACATGTTGGCTTATTTAATAAGGGTAAATTGCCTTTGAAGTTTACAAAAGCAGGCATTATTTGAAGACTAAATCATGTTTGTTGTTTTGTGAAAACACGTTTACGTTCACTGATGACTAGGGCTCTGTATCTATACTAATTTGACAAGAATGCTAGATTGTTATTGACATTTCAAATGCTCGATATAAATCGCTCCTGCGTCCAAAATCGTAATCACCAAGAAGTAACCCAAAAATATGCCAGTTTTCCCTCATATTCCATACATCTTTCTTGTTCACTGGTTGAAGGGCAGACGCCAAATGACGACAAACTGCCTCCACCTTTGCGTGCCACTCGGTCCGCGTCGCCATCATTCAATGCCAAAGATGTGGGGCCAGATTGCCACTTTTTAAGGTGTATAAAAAGAAGATTGAGCGCGTCTTGCTCGGCGAAAAGAGAAATGAGCCCCCCGTTGAGCTCCGCCGAGGGAAGGTGGGAAAAAAAAAAAGTGTGGAGGGCGAATACATGGGCTTTTATCACTTATTATACGGCTGAGCGCATCCTATATTGTTCGGGGACTCTTCGCACCCATCCATCTCCTGCACTGGAGGCAGCTGTATGGATCAGGGAAGCGGTATCAGCATGTAATGACATCAGGATAGGCTGCACCACTTACACTTTTTAAGGGTACAGTGCCGCAGTTCTCTATGTGCACTTTTTTTTTGACGCAACAGCACTTGGGCTTGAGTGTGAAAGTGCTCTGCGGGAAACCAAACATCACTCTCAATTCGACGTTTGACAAACTGCTGGCACAAAGGTGGCCATTACATTGACAGGATGGCAGAATGGGGTTGGGACAAAACTTAACCACATTCTGGTGGGCGTCTGCCCCCACCATATGGTGTAAAAAAAAAAAAATGCTATATAAAGGCATACTTGATGTGGGAGAATTTATAGGGGGCGTTCTTGGCAACCAAGACAAAAATAAGCAATTACACAACTTGAAATTTTAATCTCTATTTCGGATTTGTTGCTAAGGAAAATTTGTTGGGCTCGTTGATTTTTGCCCAATATTACAGTGGCAATCCGGTTCCACTGCCTCTCATAGCAGACAAAGGACATGTAAGAAATATAATCATACCAGGGAATTACTTTTTATATACTGTATGATTGAGTCTCTACTTTGTCTTTGTTGCTAGGCCAAATTCGTGGGGCACTGTCACATTTGCCCCAAAGGCTACGATAACTTGTGGGAGAAGGCTCTGCCGCCCCACACAGAAGTTGAAAAGAACAAGGAGAATCCAGAGGAAAATGACTATTGCTACATTAGTGTCAAATGGAATCTCTGGTCTGAATTTGTTGCGAGGCAGAATCAGTGTGGCACAATCCCATTTGCCCTAAAATTCCATGGCAACAGAGGCAAGAGCAGAATATAAACTTGCTACACCAACGACAACGCAAAACGGGCGACATCCTTACCTGCCTTAACTGGCAGCAATGCCATGTGTTAGTGGCTACAGCTACTGCTTGGATGCATCAATCACAATCCAGCTCTTGACATTTTTGTTTTAATAAGAACCAGAACGGCGTAATGATTACGCTGAGTCAAGCGTGCGCTGTTACTAATGATGTGGAGATAAGCTGTAAGGCGCAGAGTCACTTCATAACTCTCTGGGGGCCGTGTGGGCCCAACCGGAGCCTGCCGGGTAAACAAATGATGCTGTTGCCAGGCGGGTTGGAGGTTACGTGCATGCGTGTGTGTATTCGCGTGTGTGTTTGTAAATGATTGATCGCTCCAATTATACGTTCACGTGAAGCGGCGTAGGCGTGCTAAAATACGCATACGAAGCTGTCCATCTGTAATAATCACAATTGTACTCAAGTTGTATGTTTTTAATCATACATGATTTAATGAACTTGGCGCACGTTTCATCCATAATTGACTTCCATGATCACTACATGGCCATTAAATATGACTGTGTGCTGTTGCTAGGGAGACTAACAAAAGTGGGCAGGATATTGTTATATTCATATTAAATATATTAGATGGCTCTATGTGTTAAATGTAGCCATAAACCATATTTACAAGTGACATTTTGGAAATGAGTGAGCGTCTACAAGAAGGACCTTGAAATGTCTGAACACCTTAAAAAAAAAAAAAAATCTGAAATGATTGCATTTTTTTCCTCTGATGAATTCCAACTCTTAAATCGGTTAATTTCTTAATCAAAAGGAACGTCGGGCTCAGCATTCCCGCTCTCAGTCGTGTCCATTAATCAATTTGAGCCCATTAGCGATAACGCAATGGAGCCATTGAGCACCCGTTGCCATTGTGGTGCCGCTACTACCGATCCCTAATTAACGTCCCTATCTCCTGCTTGGCGTGTTCACGCAGAGTTAAGGGCGAGCCAAGGCCACCGGAACTCCATAAAAATGCTAATCTCAGTCACGCAAAAAATCCCCCCGCAAAGCTGGACGTGATTAAATATCTGTGAGTTACTCATTATTTGTATTGCTGTGTGAAGAAAAAGAGTGGGCAAAAGTCTCTGTTTTGGACCAAGATGTGTCCTGTTAAAAGGTTCGGTGGAAAGTCAGGCCTGTCAGGGTGAGTTATACGGACTTTGCTCAAGGCAACACAGTTATGAGGAAAAAGGGGAAGTTTACCATATCCTGTATGTACTAGTTGTAGGATCGAAACCGGGCCCTTTGATGACAGGCTGCGCTTTGATCACTGATGATGGTTGGTGGAATCACACCGGGGACTATTTGTTGACACTTTTATCTCTGTTCTTTAATTGGCAGAATCAAACCTGGGACCTGTTAGGTGACAGTCCCTGTTCTTTTGCCAGTACTAGTCCTCGAAATCAAAGCTAGAACCTTTTGGACGCAGTCCGCATTCTCCATTTGAATCGGACCGCAGGTAACTGGCATTCTTTGGTGATGGTCTGGTCTCAGGTAACAGTGGCGTCAAACCTGGGACCCTATAGTCACAGTTGATAGTCGAAAGCAAACCGAGGACCATTTTATCACAGACTATTCTAATCCTTATCTCCTTGGTTGTTGTTGGAATGGGACCTGGGATCTCTTGGTAAGCATTCTTACCTCAATGGTAGTGGGTGGAATCAAACCTGGGGCCCTTTGTTCACCGTCTGCATTCTGGCTTACATCGTACTTGGGAAGCCAGGATTCTTTTGTGAGAGTCCAACCTTTGCTTCAAGGATCCTAGGGTTGAAGCCTACTTTGGGTCCTTAGATCTTCGGCAACAGTATATTCTTATTCTGAAGCTAATTAGTTAAACCAAACCTGAGGCCCTTTTGTCACAAGCTACAGTTTTATCCGTACGCCAGTGTAATGAAACCTGTCAAAGCTTAAATCGAACCAAAGACTCATTGAATATGGTCTGCATTTGCGTCAGTCAGCAGGATTTTTGTTCTTAACTGGAATCGAACCTCAGGAAATGTGAATCGTCTGTTGAGAGTCTACCTTTCAGTCAAAGGATCCTGGGTTAAAATTCAACTAATGGTCCTTTGGTTTCATCCCTATGCCAGTCAGTGGCTCTTACCCCTAAACCATCTTGACAAGAATCCATCCTCTGACCCTTTTCCCCAGATTGCGTTCTCAACTTTGTATAGTACCTTGAGTCAAAGACAGCGTTATCTCCCAGTCAGTCAAACGTGGTTCCCTTTGGTTGTAGTTTGCATTCCGATGCGCATCCCTATAGGTGAAATTGTCCCCTTTACCTTGAACTCATCCTGACAGGAATAAAACTGTGGTGAGCTTTAGTCAAAAGTAGCATTGTTTTGCTGATAATCGTCGGTGAACTCAATCTTTGAGCTATGCAGTCACAGTCCCAATTCTTACCCTTCCTTGGACTGTGGACTGTTGCTGCTTTCGCGCTCACCCCGCCTCCCCACATACTTGGCATCCTTAACTCAAAAGTACAGCCACACTTTTTAAAATTTGTCTGCATGTATTTGGCATTCAGACCCCCCCCACCTTCAATAGAGTTCCCTCTTTGGATTGGGGGCTGCCACACGAGTAGGTAACCATGGCAATCATCCTGCAGTGATGGCGTCATCATTGGCAGCCCTCTCTTTTTACTTCAGGGGTAACGGAGCTAATGTTGGTCGCTGGCTAACGGCCTTGTGCAAACTTTATGACGGCGGCGGATGTTGTCATGTCGGCACGTCATCTAAATAAAAACGATGGTGCACTTTGGCTAACCCCAGATCTTCCTGAATGATTTATGACTCTGTCAGGGTACTATGGTCGACGCTGTTAGTGGACCCCAGTGAGACCTCGCGGGGACTCATTGTATCATCGCCACCCAGGCAGCACGGCACATGTCACTAAGTGTTTTTAGTAGCTGTACAGTCTCATTTTCTTTTCAGTAAACAGTAGCAGCTGGCAACGTCCAAAATTTGCTTACAAAAACTGTCAACTCTTTGGGAAAGTTCCCGGTTTGCGTCACGTGTTTCCTAGCTTGGTCCTTGAGCTGCAATGCTAGATGGCTGGCTACTTGTTAGCGTTACTTATGCCAATAATTGCATTTTCCATTTCTTACGCTATTATAATGACTATCACTAGCCAACCATGTTACAAAATAACTCAGTTTGTGTCATGCAAACAAATCCTTTGGAAGCAATTTGTCTGATATCCTGCTGATACCGCCTGTGGCTTTAAATAGTTAACAAGTATTGAGCTTTGCCAAAAACAAAAAAGAAAACAGTTGGCATCATTTTTTCCCATTTGTATTGTTGAGACCAAGCGGGCAGAAGTTTTTGCGCGTCGGTGTACACAATTTTCATTTTATTTTATTTTTTATTTTTTTACCCCCGCCAAAGAAAGTAAGTCAATGGAATGTAAAATGCCGAGCTGTCCTGTTTAAGTCGAGACAAACCGCGGGAGCAAGAGGACATTCACACGTAGCATCCATTAAGAGCATTAATATTACATAAACAGCCGCCGTGTGTGTGTGTGTCTATCCATGTGTGTATTAAGGACAAACTCATTTTCTCCATAACGCTCCTTCATGAGATATTTACATTGGGCATCTATTATAGATTATGATGTGATTGAAGCTGAGTGTTTCTGTCATGGCCCCTGGCTGAACCCACCTGAACTTTTTTTTTTAACTTGTTTATTACCAGTTGGTGTGCTTATTTCTATTGTGCAAGATGGCAGTTTTGTTTTTGTTTTTTTTAAGCTGTGGATTATGACTAGTTGTTCTTATTTCCATTGTGCAAGATGGTAGTTTTTTTTTTTTAGCTGTGGATTATGACTAGTTGTTCTTATTTCTATTGTGCAAGATGTCAGTTTTTTTTGGTTTTTTTAGCTGTGGATTATGACTAGTTGTTCTTATTTCTATTGTGCAAGATGCCAGTTTGTTTGTTTTTTGTTTTTTAGCTGTGGATTATTGCTCGTTGTGCTTATTTCCATTGTGCAAGATGGCAGTTTTTTGGTTTTTTTTTAGCTGTGGATTATTACTAGTTCTTATTTCCTTTGTGCAACATGGCAGTTTGTTTGTTTGTTGTTTTTTTTAGCTGTGTATTTTTGCTAGTTGTGCTTATTTCCATTGTGCAAGTTGGCGTTTATCACGTCTAACTGGTGAGAGGAACCATGGCAGTAATTATGACACACACATTGCACACACAAGTGATTGATTGGTTTTTCCTTTTCTTTTGGTAGTGGATCATTTCAAGTCATACTGTTTATTCCTATTGTATCGTAACTATTGTACCATTGACTGTTTATTATGTTTATTTCTTTTGTGCAAGGTGTAGGTTATTATGAATAAGTGGTGAGAGGAGCAGTGATGTTAAATCTGCCATGTACAACACTTGACAGATCATGTCTTGGACTTTTTTTTGTTGTTGTTGTTGTTGCTCTGGATTATTTATTGTCATTGTGTTTATTTCTACTTTGCAAGGAGGTGTTTATCAACTTTAACTGGTGAGAGGAAACAATTTGTACGTGGGTGACTAAATATGCTGTGGAATTTTTTTTATTTATTTATTATTTACTATGGATTATTTCAAGTCAAGAGTTTATTTCCATTGTTCACTGTGGCAGTTCTCACATGGTCTGCGGCGTTTCCACTATAAACAAATTGTTGAATTGCGTCCATCAAAGGCGGATGCGAGTCCAAAATGTGCATGAGGCCCGAGGCTTGTTGCTGGCCCGGTTTAATCAACAGCGCCTCTTCCGACATTCCCCAAATCCTCGCCACATTTTTTGGAACGTATCCCAAGCCCAGTCCGCTGTGGCGTCATGTCGCCAAATACACACGAATACACGCACGTACGCACGCACACGCGCAGATGATGACTGCTCAGAGGTGGTCCCTCAGAAGCTCCCACCATCATTCCTTCAGTCTCGGAGACACTCACCCCGCAGTGATGACCTCAACTTTTTTTTCCCCCACCCTTTATCCTTCTGTTCTGTCCTTGAGTTTCAATTTGCAACCTTCGTTTTTTTTTGTTTTTTTTTTAAATACACACTGCATAAAGCCAATTGAATTGATAGTCATGATATGACAGCTTTGGTGTTATACATGTAAAAAAAATATTAAAATTATGAACTTAATAGAATGTATATATCCATCCATCTATCCATTTTCTTAACCGCTTGCTCCTCACAAGGGTCGCGGGGGTGCTGGAGCCTATCCCAGCTGGCTTTGGGCAGTAGGCGTGGCACACCATGAACTGGTTGCCAGCCAATCGCAGGGCACACAGAGACGGACAACCATCCACACTCACAAGCACACCTCGGGACAATTCGGAGCGCCCAATTAACCTGCCATGCATATCTTTAGAATGTGGGAGGAGACCGGAGTATCGGAAGAAGACCCACGCAGGCAGGGGGGAGAACATGCAAATTCCACCCAGGAAGGCCGGAGCCTGGACTTGATCTTGCGTCCTCAATACTTGGGGGACGTGCTAACCACTCAGTCACTGTGCCGCCCAGAATGTATATATAACATATAAAAATGTTTATACAAAATGACCATTAAATAATACCAAAAATAAATAAATAAAATAATAATAATAATAATAATAATAATAATAATAATAAAATAGTAGAAATAATTCAATGTGAAATAATGTATTTTTTTCTTTATTTAATTAGGTTGTCCTGACCCCAACCACCCATCCTCACTTAAGAAGAAAAAAAAAAAAATCATCACTGCACTTATTGTTCCATTTTTTTGTAATCTTTCTTTTCCCCCCAAGAAGCCATGTTTTTCTTGGCCTCCTCATCAGGCCTTTCCTTCTTCTACTGCCCTATTTCTGCTCAACATCGTCCATCTTCTCCACTCTTTTCCCTGACACACGCACACACAAAAAGGAAGCTATTGAATAAATGAAAGCTGCATGTAAAACAGAAGGCAAGCGATCTCATCAAGCGAGCCGTTGGGATGTTGACAGGTGCCTCAAGTGCATGTGTGCGTGTGTTTGATAAGTGCGTGTATGTGTGAGAGTGTGCGCACATGAGAGAGATGCTTCTTTTAATCCAAAAAGACACACACACAAAAAAAATAAAAGTGTCGTTGGCTATTTTGTGCGTTAACCGGGAGGCGGCTCCTTATTTGAAGACGAGCGCTGTCACTTGAATGGGAGGCGAGCGGCGGCGGCGCTAATGAATTATTCACGCAGTCTAATTCCGGCCCGTTTTGCGTCGCCGCCTCGGCGTATTGATGCTGTCAGGTGCGGGACGAGGAGGAACGGGGTCACGGCGGTGCGGAGGGAGGGTCACCGATTGGATGAATCACTTCCTGTGTGACTGGAATGTTGTATTTTTACACATTTCCGCTTGATAGGGGAAGGTTGACATCTTCCACTGCATTTCGCCCATAGGGAACAATGGAGACGGGCAACTATTGTCATCGTCATTCGTTTTTTGATGATATTCTTAACTGTCAAACTAGTGCAAAAAAAGTTTTTTGTGTTAGTACAATACAGTCTCCGATTTGTTGTACGGCTCTGTTTTTATTTTATTTTTAATTATTATTATTATTATTATTATTATTATTATTATTTCCCTTGCTGCCCACAGTCTCGTCTTGGATAAAATTGGTTTACTTACTACAGAGGAAAACAACAAAGATGCAGCATTGGTAACTTGGTATACTCACACGCTTAAATTTGTTGCACCACTTTTTTTTCCTTTAGTGCCCACAGTGTCCTCCAATATAAAACTTTTGTGTTCATATTTACAGTTTATAGTCATTGTTTTGATTTTTGGTTCAGGATTGTACTGGGTGATTTAGAATTATACTCCACAATTTCCATTGTTCCTCCATTTCATTTCTTGATGCCCTTAATCCCCTCTTGAATAAAATCTACAAGTTAAAAAATGATAACCACATTTTGTGCATCTTTATTGTCAGATATTTTTTGATCAGAAGTGTACTAAATGCTGCAGTGTTATATGACACTGGAGCAGTCTCCACTTAGGTGCTTATAGCTCTGCTTTTGTATTGCCCATAGTCTCCTTGTGGATAAAAATCCTCTCTTACCTTTTAGAAAACCCATGCGGAAACATTTTTTTGTGACTTTATCACTGCAGTGTTTGTATACTCCATACTATCCACATTAACAGAACAATCTTCCTTTTTTTCTTTCAGCCCACAGTCTCCTCTTTGATAAAATCTAAGATTTTTAGCTGCAAAGTTTTCTGCATCTTCATTTTCTGAATTAGACTGAATTTTGCAGTACTCCACAGTCACCACCGTTTTCTCCACTTCCTTTCTTGATGCCCACATTCTCCTATTCGTTCTTGTTACCGCAGGGTCAAATGACGCTTTCTGAATAATTTAGCACAACTTTATCAACATATTTCCCCTACCATTTTTAGACAGATTGTGACTTTTTAAGAGCATGAAAGGTGTTTGGAAAAACGCAGTCTCATTTGTCTTAATTTCTACGTGGAATTCTCATGATTATCTTTACAGAAGTGGTGCTTGAGTTGGGTTAAGGAGTTGTGCTGATTGCCGAGGTCGTCAAATGAACCCCTCCAGCCCCCACCCCCTCATATTTCACAGTCTAATCACATTAGCATGCAATAAAAGTGCATCCTCAATGAGGTTAGCGGCGCATTCCTCTTTCAGCAAGAAACATTCTCAGTGAGACAGTTTTATTTTGATATCTTCCACCCCCGCCTTTCACTTTTTTCCCCCTGCATTTGGTTTAAAAAGCACAAAGATTATTATTTTTTTTTAACCCAAATGCTGAATGAACTTTGCCTGAACTTCTCCCGTGCTCCGACACGAGCTACTCGCTGAACTTGGGAAGACTTCCTGGAGGAATCCCAAGGATGCAGATTGCCCAAACAAGCATAATGTTTTGCTTTACAATAATTGTGTGGAAACGAATGTCTCTCTAATGAGTCACAAGTGTAGTTTGCTGGGAACGGGCGCTTTATTTGCACTCAAAATGGGGTTGTTGAGTCAGTAAACGGACTGTTTGTGTGTGTTGCCACACTAATGACCCCCAAAGAGATCATGATTGGACTCCGTAGCAGTACGGATAAAACGTTTTTTTTGGAAAATGCAACGAAACATGGCGGAAGGCTGCCCAGGTTTGGGAAGTATTTGAATTTGTATATATATATATTTTTTTTTTTGGTCCAATATTTGCACATTTGTCTGAAACAGTAGTATTTTTTATTTTGTAATGTTTGTTTTTCCGTACAATATCTTTTTTTCCCCACAATGTTTTTGCTTTGTTTTGCCAGCACAAAATTTGACTTAATTTTCCCCTCTAATATTTGTGTATTTTTTGTCTCATTTTTTACGTTTTTTGTCCATCTTTGTAGTTTTTTTTTCCCTCTCCCAAATTCCATTTAATGATTTCGCAAACATTTTATTTTTATAAATATTTGCATACTATGTCTAATACATTTATACAATATATATGATGTTCGAGTGGTTAGCACGTCCGCCTCCCAGTTCTGAGGTCTCCGGGTGGAGTTTGCATGTTCTCCCCGTGCCCGCGTAGGTCTTCTCCGGGTACTCCGGTCTCCTCCCACATTCCAAAGACATGCATGGCAGGTTAATCGGGCGCTCCGAATTGTCCCTTGGTTTGCTTGTGAGTGTGGATGGTTGTTTGTCTCTGTGTGCCCTGTGATTGGCTGGCAACCAGTCCAGGATGTCCCCCGCCTGCTGCCCAGAGCCAGCTGAGATAGGCGCCAGCACCCCCCGCGACCCTTGTGAGGAATAAGCGGTCAAAAAAATGGATGGACGGATATATGATGTTTCAATTTCTGTACAATATTTTTTTTTGTGCTACATTGGTTTTCCCATAATACTTTTGTCATTTGTTCCTGTTCTTTTTTCCATCTAATAATTGTGTATTGTCCGTTTTAGTAGTATATAGTATAGTTTCATTTTCTTGAGATGTTTTCCCACATAAAATTTTTCATTACTAAATTATTTTTTAGAACTTGACGATATTTAGTCTTTTTTGCGTTGTCTTTTTTTGCTATGTATATATTCTGATGGTCTACCAAGTGCAGTATGGGCACTGGATCAAGTGTAGTGTAGTAATGTATACAGGCTCCCTCTAGTAGTACTCTAAAGAATTGTTGCCTGTGTAAAATTTCATTGTATTTCAAGTTCAGTAAATCAGTACCTTTGCATTCAATCTTTAGGATGTTTGCTTTTAAACATTTAACTAGGTCAAGCTTTATTTTTAACGTTTATGTACATCTGAATTTGGCATTTTTTTCCCTATATTTAAGTAGAATGTGATTGTTCATATCATTTTTGTGAAATGTTAGCTTTTGCTGTTTGGATCAAGATACGTTTTCTATCAGAAAATGAAACGAATCGGGCGCTTCTTCCCGTTTGTGCAATCTTCGCACGCGCTGCGGGACATGTCGAGTCCTCATCACGTTATTGGAAAATCGAAGCAACGTTGTTAGCGTTTTATGTCAGGAGCTTCCCAGTCCTTGAGTTTATCATTTGTTGTTGTTTGAGGAGGCAGCGAAACTGTATAAATATGTACTGAGGGTGTGTTTGTGTGTTTGTGCGAGACGCCGCAACAAACAAGCTAATAAGTCACTTGTTTATCTGCTGCCCTTTCTAACGGCACTGACATCCGGCTAATGCCGCCTCGCTAATCGCGTATGAAAGTGCTTTTGTCTCCATAATGTCAAACCAAAGAGGACCCCACAGACACTTTAGTAGCGATTGTAATATTTCATCTATATCGCGGGGCACAATCCGGAATGAGAAAGCTGCCTGGTCGGCAGGCCCGCATAAGATGGAGCGGAGTGAAGCCTCTCTCGGCGCCGGCGCTAATGCCGCCTCGGGGACGTGTTGTGATTTGTAATCATAGCCTCGTTCGTTAGGATTTTTTATTATTATTCATCTTCATTGTCTTTTGTGATGTAAATGGAGAACATGATGTATTTTTTTCCCACTCGTTTGAGTCCTGCATGGGGATGGGATGAATATAACTTGTCAAATAACTGCATGTGATTGCGGTTTTCACTAATCCAATCTGCTCAAAATCCACAACAAGTGTGTTTGGAAAATAACCCAGCATTTTTGTTCACGAATCGTGAACATTTTGATAAAAGTTTCAAGCTGTTCTGTACTGTCAAACTAATCATAAAACAAAGAGAATTGAAGTTTGTGTATTTTCAAATAACCACACCACTTTTTCTTCCACTATCTTAATGCTAACACACAATGAAAAATGCCACAGATGAGCTAACAGAATTAGCATTAAGGTACAGGTTTCAAATCGGGGTTTGGGTTTCAAAATGGTTCAAGGGTTTTGAGTTATGCTGTCAAGCCAGATTTAGGTTTTCAAATTATGGTTTACAAGCCAGGATTAGGATTTTAGATAGGGTTTTCAATTCAGGGTTTCAGACCAGGGTGTGTTTTTTTTTTTTCTCTCTCTCAACACCAGATTATGTTTTATGTTTAAAGACTTTGATCGTATTTCTAACGAAGATTAGCTTTTCTATACGGGGTTAACATTTCTTGGTTTCAAGTTGAGGTCTTGGTAAGGGCAGAATTTGTACATTTGATCGTATTAGTTGGTGTACCTAATGAAGTGTCCCAAAGTAGACACCAGGGGTAGGTTTGCGGTTGCGGGGGTGCAGCTAAATCCCACCCGCTTGAGGAGGCTTTTGCGGACCTTGTAAGCAGACGTGACCTCCTTATTGAGGGAGGAGGTGTTCAGGTGAGTATCAGAGTCTCCTTGGCGGTGATCGATAGACAAGCGCACCGGGAAGGATTAGCTGGTCCGCATTCAACAACGCTACAGAGACTCAATGTATTTCGGAGGAGAAAACTAAATGGACTCCTGAGGTTTACCAACTGCGCATCAGTTAGTCTTGGGTTACTGACTGTTAGCATAGCAACTGATAGCGTGTTTGCGTTTCATCAAGTCTCACTGGAAATAGTAGCAAGGTGTGATGGAATAACCACACCATTTATCACTTGGTTTTTGACTTTGAGTCTTTTTAAAAAAAAATTTTTATGACTTGGTTCTTGACTCATCAAGACTTTTTTGTTTTTTGTTTTTTGTTTTTTTCCTATGACATGGATGGCTTATGATCTGTAACAAAGAAACGTATCAGACAACAGACAATTGCATGATTGCAGGCGAGGCGTACTTAAAAGCAAATGAACGCCGTGTATTTATAGAAAGCCAAATGAGCTGATTTCACCTGCATTAAGAGGCAACGATGCACTTTTCCCAACTTAATGAGAAGGTAAAACATGCGGCAGAACATATTTAGGCTGCAGCGTTAAGTGCTTTCTGCGCCGGCGTTTTGCTTTCATTTCCATACGTTTAATACAACGTTCATACGGCCGGTAATCCACGCTGAATATAAATTATCCTGTTTTTGCTGGTGCAAACAGCTGCACACCATCTGCTATGTCTACACGGGTGCTAGTTTTCTTTTTTTGTTCTACAGCATCCTCGCTGGGGGAATGAGGGATTTTCAAGCATGAGCCGTACCGGCCGTACTCCGAGGTTGCCCACGGGGATGTATGTAGGCGGTGAATCAGAGAATTGATCAAATACAGTACTAAGTGAATACTCTACTAACATGCTGTCCAAATGCTATGCTAAGCTATGACAAGATAGCAACCAGAGTAGAGAGAGCGACAAAAGAAAATTGATAAGGATTTCACATTATGCCCTGTATTCGGGTATGAGAAATGATGCAAGGCTAACATATTAGCAATTACCATGCTAACATGTAGCGGAGAAAGTGCTAAGGCATTACTGATAAGGATTTTAGATTCTACTATATAGTCGGGTACTATTTGCAGTGAGAATTTGTCAGATGCTAATATGCTAATTTTGCTAAGTTGTTAAGAGACCAATCTGAGCACAAACTAGAGAATGATTTACATCATGCCCTGTAGTCGTATGCTATTTGAATCTAAAAGTGATAAAATGATAGCATAGTAGTTGCAAAGCTAACATATAAGGCAGACAAGCAATTAGAGTAGAGAAAATGTTAAGATTGATTACCTTTTTTGGCCAAGTATGTAGAAACACACAAGGAATTTGACTCCGGTAGTAGAAGCGATAGTGTCTGCCTGAGGAAAAGAAATGAAAGAGGTGGTGACCAGGCTGTGGAGGGTCTGAGATGATTTTGTCTTGGTTCTTGCACTCCAAGAGTGGTAGGTGGTGGCTTAAGTGGACCCATTTGGAATAAGAAATGGCAAAATGACTGCAAGCAGTTGCTACGCTAATAACTGATAAAATTAATGTTGCTATGCTACGATATGGCAGATAGCAACCCGAGTAGAAAAGGTTGAGTTCTATTTGAAATGTGAAGTGCTAAAATGCTAACATGCTAGCATAATCGTAAGCTAGGTAACGATTTCACATCATGCCACGTCAGAAAGATCAGATGAGAACTGATAAAATGCTAGCATGCTAAAAGCCAATATGCTAGCATATAGCAAATAATAGACAAATACATTTAATGCATTTTTTTGCATTCTTTTGCTTGCTTTGTGGTGTCATGTGGTTCGTGTGTCACTTAAATCAATTTCATTTTTCTCCTTTATCATATCAGTCATTTTCCACAATTGTGCTTTTTCAAGATAGTTTCCAACCCCCACCCCCCCTTGTTTGTTTTTTTTTATTACCGTAAGGTGTACGTCTTATCTGTCTGGTCTCAGCTTGAAAGTTTTTGTTGTTGTGTTGCATTGATATTCCATCCCAGCAAGCCCGTCATGTCACAAGCGCTTTGTCCCGCATGAGACGCCCATCGACGGTTTGTCCCCTGTGAATTTAATTATCGGCGGCCCGCTTCCGCCCGCTAATCGAATAGCGCGCTGAGTCAGCACATTTTAGACTCGCCGACAAAAGCCGAGTCAAAGTGTCACGCGGGCACCCCCCCCCAGGAGGCTCCGCGGGACGAGCGGCGGGTTTTAGGAGGCTGGTGAGTGTCCCTCTGCGCCCGCGGCAGGGTGGAAGCGTATAAAAAAAACAACAACAAACTGATGAAATAGAAAAATGGAATGGGACGACGCCACTGAAAGTACTCCAAGAGCTAGAGATTCTGCTTGCCCCGGGTTCAAGTAAATCCAGGCCTGTGAGTGGCTCAACGCGGAGAGGCTTTGAGGGTTTTGCCGCCAGAGTCAAGTGACGGGTACACTTGAATGCCTCGTACACAAACACAACAATGCAACTCAAGTCATTCAATAATTCAGTGCCAGCCATTTTCTATACCCTTCCATGTGAAAAAAAAAATGAAATAATAATTTAGGGTTAAAATCCAGGGCTGGGGTTTCAAGCTAGCATTAGGGGTTCCAAATAAGGTGTAAGGACAAGGTTAAGGTTTGAAAATGGGATTTCTTTGTCCGAGTTAATTAAGGATAAAGGTAGGGTTACAGTTAGTTGTTCAAAGTAGGGTTTCAAACTATCATTACAATTTAAACTCAAGGTTAGGGCTTCAAGTAAAGGTTAGGGTTGGTGTGTCAAAAGTGACTGCCGTTGTATTTCCGCGTCACTTTTCTTGGTTCCAACTTGGTCAGCGCTGGTCGGCCATCTTGCCGGCATCCTCTTAAAAGCTAATCAACATGTCGGCTTGTCGAAATGTCAGACATAAGGCGGGCGAACAAACAACGGAAATGGATCATTACAGCCTTCCAATTGAAGCCCCCCACCGAGAGACGTCTTAGACGGCAAATAAAAGACAACAACAACAGTGCCGTCTCCGCTCGGACCCGCTTAGACGGGTTGGATTTCGCATTTTTAGCCTGGAGAGCCAGACGCAAATGTCAAACGTCTTGTGTATTGTTAACAACTTTTGTGTTGTACGGTTGTAAGCGGGAGGCGGGGTGGGGGCAGGGTGTTCGGGGGCCGCTCATAGAAAGAAAGGCAGCCGGTGGTGGGCCACTAAAGCGTTTTAATCTCTCATGCCCCGAGACCGCGAACCGTCTTGTAATCAACCTTGGCGCCAACGCGTAGGTCGCCGAAGGGTTGGTCGGGTAGGTCGGGTGGGGGCTAGTTTGCATTTCCCACAGATGCTTCAGAGAGCGAGACGCGACGGGCAATTAGTACGACGGGATAAAGAGGCAAGCGAACGCATCTCCCGAGGAGAGACGATATGGAATAAATACTTGATTATGATAAAAGAGCAAACAGCCTGCCGACTGCGCCTGCTTTATTGTTTCAGTTATTTCCCACAGGAAGAAATGGAATTAGATGTCATCGGTTCGCTTTATTTAATGTACAGGCAAGCTTGGGCTTTCAAGGTAGGGTTTCAAGACAGGCATGGATGGAGGTTTCAAGAGTCACATCGATTCTAAAAAGGGTTTTAATTTATGTTTCTGGCAAAGGTAGATGCCACAGTTAGAGTTGTTTGAAGGCTTTAAAGTCCAGTTTTAGTTTCAAATTAAAGTTTCGAGACAAGGTAAGGTTTTCAAGTCTTGATTTAGGTTTCTAAATCGGTTTTAGAGGCAGAGTTAGAGTTACAGAAAAGGTGTCAAGTCAAGTTTTTGTTTGTAAATCAGTTTTTGAAGCCAGGATTAAAGTTCAAAGTTAGGGTTTCAAATCAACATTAGGGTTTCAAAATGGGTTTAAAGTCAGGGTTAGGGTTTCACATTTGGATTTAAAGAAAGCTTTCATAGTCGGAATGAAAGACAGGTTTAAGGTTTCAAAGTATAGGGTTTGAAACCAAGTGCAGAGTTTTTTACTGTAAAAGTAGTAGTCAAGTTCATTTCTATAGCCCTTAATCACACAAGAGTCTCGGGATTAATGTTACAAGTTCAAATGAAGGGTTCCAATTAGAGTTTAGGGTTTCAAATGAGGGATAGGTTTAAGACAAAAATTAGGGTTGCAAATTAGGATCTCAAATCATGTTTATGCTTTCAATGTCAAGTTTAGCAACACCATGTGTCAACTCTTACGGGCGGTGTAGTGTGTTGTTCCATAGACTTGCATGCTTTGAAACAAGTTGGGTTCTTGAAGCCTCCGTTGTTCCTGTTCTGTTTCAGCCGCCTCCGACCCGGACAGCGGTCCCTGTCGGAGGACTTACTGCGGTCGCGGGCGCCAGTGCGTGCTGATGGCGACGACGGGCCGCGCCGAGTGCGTGTGCCAGGAGAAATGCCGCGCCTCCTTCGTGCCGGTGTGCGGCTCGGACGGACGCTTCTACGAGAACCACTGCGAGGTTTACCGAACCGCCTGCGTGGAGAGGAGGCGCATCTACGTGGTGCACAGCAAGGACTGCTTCTTCAAAGGTAATTGCCGTACCCGCAACGCCATTATTAGTGTTAGCGTCGACGTTGTTGTGTATGTTCTTGGCAGGACTTATTCTCAGATTTGAGCCGTATACGATATATCATGCAATTTTGTCCAGTGCGATACGATTTATTCATATGTCGCAATGTCATATGATTGACTCTAATTACCATTCTGCAATGCAATTAATTCTACTTACGATGTGGTACGATTTGGTTAAATTACCGGTAAGTTACTATATCATCTAATTGACTCATATTACAACCAAGCAATTCAATCCAATTACGATGTTATTCAGTAAATTTAATTTGTGATGTCTGTCATGCAATTAACTATCAGGATAATATCCGATTTTGTTAAAATGAGCTGTGATTTGATACATTTAATAATTCAATTATGATACGATTCAGTCAAATTAAATTGCAATGCAACGTGATTGAGGAATGAAATGGAGGAATTCAGTTCAATTACAATGTGACATGATTGAGTCAATTTAAACTATGAGTTGATCCAAATCACTCCAATGCGATAGTTGCGGCACAGGACGATTGAATAAAAAATCCAACATCAATTTGTCAACTTAATACAACTGACTAATCACGAGGCTATGCGATTCAGTCAAGCTAAGTTGCGATATGATTCAGTTTCCTCTAATTACGATAAACAGTTGAGTCCAATTACGATGCGATACAATTTGATCAAATGAAGTTGACTGAAATGGTGATACGGTTTAATCAAATTTATTTGAAAATTCATGTAATAGGTTTTGATGTGACACGATACCCAATATGATCAGGTTGGCTCTAATTACGATTCAATTCAATGTGAAACAGTTCAATTACAGTACAATTCCCTCCAATTAAGAGGCCGTACAAGTAACTTCAATTACAATTTCATTCGATTCGCTTAAACTAAGATGCCATACTATACAATTCACTCCAACACCATAGCGATCGGAATGTAACGATTCACCGTGGTTACATCAAATTGGATAGTTTGAGATAGTTTGGTATCATCCTTTTGGCATGAAGTCGTCTGGATGTGATTCGCGTTAACGCGCCACAATCTGCTCTGATTTTTCTTTCAAAGGCGTTGTCTTATGCTTCTGACGGAGAACCAAGCTCTTTTTCCGTCAAAGGCAAGGAAGGCACTGATCATCTGTTGAGTCATTTTTAATTACCGGCGCTGCAAAAAATAGCGCAGGCTGTGTCACCAACTGTAGTTTTTCTTAATTAAAAGAAATTATTGTTGAGTTATTAAAGCTTGTTTTGATGCAGACGCCAAAGCGCTTTGTGAAAGCTCTCCCAAGAGGGATGGACCCAAAATGAAGTCGGCGTACTTGAAGGCTTTTTGACTTCAATTTAATACAGAAACATTTCCACGGGAACAAAACAATTGTTTCTTTGAGGCACTTGTCGCCTGCCGCCGCCGCTATCGCCGTGGCAACCGGGCCCTCTGTAGTGGATATTCATTTAATGGAGATGAAAGAATCAAATTGTTTTTGCAGTCGGGAGCTCCATGCCGGCGCTCAGGGTTGAGTTTGTCGTCTGGGAAACGATAGCCTGACAAGTAGTGACAATGGCACTTAAATGCGACGCCATTCATGCTTGGACGAATATTGAAGGATTTTTGTTCTCACAAAAGCCCACATGATAGAAGATATGGAATGCATTGCAGAGTTTTCGGTACTGTACGGAGGACTACTGTAAACAAACACAATGAAGCTCAGCTTCTGGCTAGCATATGTCGTGGTTAGCGATATTCATTTGGCAGTACTTGTTTACCCATTTGAAAAAGCTTTTTTGGTGTACAGATGTTCCTTTTGAAATAGCACCAACAGCTTGTCACTCGCTGTAATGTCTGCTAGCCAGAGGCTGACTTCACACTACACTGTTTGTTTCCAATCCAAATATTTTACACCCCGCTAAAATCAGCATAATTACTCCCATTTGGTTTCACAGCAAGCAAAGTGCATCACTTCAAAGTCCACTTCATCCCGACTGGAGGTTACGCCGCTCCCGGATACCGCCGTCCCTGTCTAACATCTGTTAGCGGCGTGCCTTTAAATCTCCTTTTCCAGGTCAGATTAGAATATATTCTCTAATCCCCTCAAGGTGCGGATGTGTAAATAGAGAAGCTCGCGCTTATTGCCGCTGTTCACATGCGCGCTCACACGCGCCATCGTGGCGGCGCTTTTAATCGGCCCGTTAAGCCGAAAGGGATTCCTGGGCCCACGCCGGCGCGCATAGCTAATCCACATTAGCCACGTTCGCTCGCCACATTAGGCCACCGAAGCCAGACGACAGAGAAGGAGAACGGCGGGAGATCGAGAGGAGAGAAAAAAAAAAGGGTCTCTGTGATTAAGACTGCAGGTGTAGGAATAACAGCAGGAAGGCGAAAAGGAGTTGACGAGACGCGACTGGCGGTGGCTTGCCAAATATTTCCAAAACAAGCTAATTGACTTACACGCTCGCTTGTTTGCTGGTGAATGTGGCTGGATGACAAACAACAGGGCATCTTAGGCCTTGGTTGTCATGGTTACAGTGGTTCCGAGGAGAAATATTATGGCATTTATTTTGTGTACCAGTTTCAAGGTGTCCCAATAAAATGTGTCATGCGCTTTGGTTGAAATACAGATAATAGCGCAGAGATGGAGCTCTCTTTAGGTTTTGTCTTTGACTGGATAGCAGTTTTCATGTCTCTTGCCAGATAAGGCTGTGGCGGACTGTCAACCAGATAGCTGCCAAGCTGATACTAGACTTAGTTTCCTATCGGGTTCGGGTATTCGGGAATTTTGGAAACGCTTCAAATTTTCGATGGGAAGTGTGACAAATTCAATGGAGAGATTTCCTACTTCAGAATCAGAACCATCAGTGGTATGGTGGTTGTCTCCCAACCCAGAGATTGTGGGTTCGATCCTATGCCATTGTAACCACGTCTAAGTATCCTTGAGCAAGATACTGAACACCCAATTGCTCCTGATGCTGCGTCATCAGTAGGTGAATGGGTAGTCAAAATGTAAAGCGCTTTGAGGGCCTTGTAAGGTGGAAAAGCGCTATATAAATGAAGTGCCATTTACCATTTACCATGTAGCTACACCAGTATTAGCTAGTACAGTGAGTCCTCGCGTTACGGCTGACTTCCGTTCCTACGCTGGCGATTTCACCGTTAATGTCGATATTTACATCAAAATACTTTGTACAGTTATTAAAAAAATATTTGTGTGACCCGGAATAGGCGGAACCGATATTTCGTGTTTCTGCACGGACATTCATTGCGGACCGACGGCAGAGTGGAGCTAATGGAGACTTAAACACGGAAATGTGACGTGAGACCACCTCCTCGAGGAGACGTACGTTGCTGGAGCTAACAACAACACAACTTTAAATAACTTTAAAGTGGTGTTATTATTGTGGGAAATTATCGAAAAAGAAGGCGCTACGGACAAGGCACCGGCGCCGTAAAGTCGAAACGACGTAGGTTGCGTACGACGCAACTCGAGGACTCCTTGTATTTTCAGTCATCTGTTTAGGGAACTGATGGCAAGTGGGAAGAAGCTATTGGAATGTCTGCTGGTTTTCGTGTGCATACTTGAAGTTGGAAGATGTGGTGACCAGGATATGGAGGGTCCAAGAGAATTTTGCCTGCACTTGTTTTGGTTCTGGCAGAGTCCCTAAGAATAGCTATTGGAAGGTGCCATTTTTTTTACGGTCTGCACATCCAACAACACTGAAAGTCGACTTTTGGCTTTAACCTTCATTTTCTTAGCTTTTCTCTCAAGAAGTCTTCATCACAGTAAATAAAGCCATCCCCCCATGAAGCCCGTCAGCCCCTTTTAAGTGCCCCCGTTCCCCCTGCATAGCCCTTGGGCCATGCGTGTCTGATTCTGCTCTCAAATTGTGATAAAAACCTAAACGCTGTGGCGTGAAAGTCAATTTTGCTTTACTCCAGGCCCCGTGGCCCAAAAGTCACGGTGCCGAATTTGACCGCTTTCATCGGGATTGTTGTGACCAGTAGAAAGAAGAGAGACGGATGCTTCCTGTCCTGGCATTCACGCTGTTGGCTTAGTCCAGATGAATAGGAGACTTTTGCTTCTTGCTATTTATATACTTTTCAAAAGGAGCGAAATTGGAGGGAGTACAACGGACCCACGACGCTACATCGTCATCGCGCTAATTTGATCGTGCCACTCGCAGCCCCGCCGTTGATTAAAAATAAAAAGGGTCCAAAAAGCATGAGTAGCGTCTGATTAATCATCTCTGTCCTTTCTGATTGAATGCAGATCAGAGCGTCGTCTGTTTGCGCCCAGGTTCAAAGGGGGGGGGGGACTCGCCCTCAGCAGCGGGAGACTTCTCTGATGCATCCTGCGGCTTCTGGCACTTCATTAGGGATGAGTGGCACACTCGCTCGTACTTGGACGCCTCCTTGTTGACTCTGGGATCAAAACGGCGCATTTGTTGGGAGCCATCATGCGGATTTTGTATTGCTTCATTTCCCCAAGGTGGTGAGAGCTGGAGATCGATCTTTGTACCGATTATACAAAAAGAAGAGGCTCAATTTTGATCTGATTTATTCAAGAAGTTGCCTAGTCAGAGTCTTAACTAACCTGAGCAACGGTGAACAAAAACTCGGGTAAAGGGAAGGTTTGGTATAGTCGACCAGGGATTTCATTCTTCTACATTGTCAGAAATGACTTTTAGGGGGTGTTCTCCTTTAGTGTAACCTGATGAGAGTTAAGATTTAATAAAGCATGATTGGAAAAATCTTGATTCTCCAGTACTGGGTTAGGGTTTTGGTAGCACTGCCCATGTTCAGCTCGAAAGACAACGTCAGAGTTAATGCCACATTGAAATTGTTTGAGATTCCCCCCCTCAAAACTAACTGGGTGTTTGTAGGATTAGGGTTTGCGTTGAAGAGTTAGGAGATAGGGTTAGAGTTCAAGGTTATTGGTCAGATTCATCTTTTAGGATTTATATGATTACAGGAGATTAGTGTAAGGGGAAAAACCTTGAATTTGCCTGAGCTGTCCCACTTTACCTTGTAGCGTGGACTTTGTGCTAACACCATGCTCAAATTGTTTGGAAATGTTTCCATGTAATCCTTGACTGTTAAGGTTGGCATTTAGGGGTTTGGGTTTCATTTTAGGGAAAAAAACAAAACAAAACAAAAACAAATTGTAGCATTGGCCCGATTCGGCTTGTGATCTGTATTTTTGCATGAATCTACGCAGGCGTTAGTGTTGGCCTGACTCAGATCATGTCAAACATCCAAACAGTGTATTGAAGTTCTGAGAGATTTTGGGGTTGAAGGTTAAGTTCCAAAATGAAATCTCGACTGGAAAACTGCAAGGGCCTTGCAATCAAATGAACGACTTTCTGATTGGTTTGACATTGTTTTTACTCCATCCTTGTTTATCGGCAGTTTACTGCAATTGCGTTGGACGCAAAATGCTTTTTGTGCCATTTAGGAAATTAGTTTGAGTGCGTCCTGTTAGTCGTTGGAACAAATGACTTGATGCTTGCTTAGAGCGGACGACTTACGGGAATTCTCCTCCGCTTTTAGCCATCCATTATCCGTCTATGTTGGCTGCTGCACTTTATACCCAAGACTCTTTATCAATTGCTGCCTCGCGCGGTGACAGCGCCGCTTATTGCATTAGCCGTCAACGCGTGGCCCCTTTCAGACCGTTTTTTTTTTTTGTGGAGGACGCCATTAACCCGACGGTCGTGTCATCACCGTACCGGCAGCTTTGACTTGTCCACACTGAGATGCTTTTTAAAAGTACTGAATGCTGCGTGTCGTCCCCCAAAATGGAGTTAGAAGTTAGCAAGGTCGTGCCGTTGGAAAGTTACCATCGGGGTCGGTGAGGGCTCGTTTCGGTCCGGGGAACCGAGTGTGACACATCGGACCCGCTGCAAGGCCTCCCCTGACAGCCCTTTATTTGTTAACGCCGGCTTATTAACGAGCCGACCGGCCAGCCGGCTTTTCTTTATTTTAAACCTCATTTAGTCGCTGTCCTCCCCGCTAATTCATTACGGCGGGCATATTTGCCGTGGCAAATGGATGTCCTGTCCCAGATAGAGATGTCCCGCCGTTTGTACCGGGAAAGCGAGAAACTTCTCTTCAGACTGGCCCTGCTGCTGTAGATAGTCGACTCGTAGAAAAACCGTGCAGATAATAGAAAACAACACTTATGTTCATCACTTATTCATGACGTGAGCTGCTGTAACAACTGCAAACAACCTAGTGAAAAATAGACATACATAATTTATGATGCGCCATATGAACTTCCATCGTGTGTGTGAGAGAAATGTGTAATGTAAAGCGAAGTCAAATCATAATTATGTTGATCATATGACATACGCAACAGATTCACCTTGCTACTTGTATGTTACGGCTTTATTCCAAAAATGGATCAAATCCATTAATTTCCTCAATAATCTACATAAAAGGCCCTTTTTACACAAATTAAAAATGCAGTTATTAACATTCTTGCTAATTAATTTGCTCCCAAAAACGTATAAATACATTATAGTTTAAATGTTTTAAGCGTCCCAAAGACGTATTTAGACGTTTTTTTTGTTTGTTTGTTTTTTATGCTAGAGCATACCGAAGGTTTTAATGCAGCCTCACAACTGCAAAGAATGGTTGAAGAAATGGTAGTTATTACACAAACGGTCAGTAGGTGGCAGCAGAGCAAAGGAGATCAACCCGGGCATTGGAAAAAAAAAAAAAAAGCTCAATTACTCACAATTAGATTAATTAGATTTGTGAATAATGATGAAACTTAGCTATATTCTCATGCTAATTGCCGCAAAACGGAAATGGATAGAAACATATTTTTTTTCCCTGATGAAAGAAGAGACTTTAATCTTTCTTTTGGTATGTTCCATGCTTTTATAGCAATAGAACAAAATCGGTCAAAATCCAGTAAAACATCCGGGAGCGAAGGGGATTGCTTCTATGAAAATGGCTGGGAGTGAATGAGTTAAATGCCCATCCATCCAACCGTCTAAAATGGATTGAATTATTTTTTCTGCTTGAAATTCAACCAAAAAATTGCATGCTGACAATTTGATTGAAAAAAAAATACTGAAATGGCTAGACAAACTAAGAGTGGCTAATATAAAACCATAGTAACTGCATAGCAACTACAGATAAAAAGTGACTGGACAAACTAAGGGTGGCTAATACATCATCCTCATAAGAGATAGCAATTGCAGAGCAATTACAAATATCACAAGGGACAATTTTTGAAAATTATTTATTTATGAATAATTTTGGGACCCAAATTGTTTTTCAAGTGTAGGTATGTAGATAGCTAGATACAGTATCTATGTAATGTAGTACTAGGTCGACAGATATGTCGATTAGATTAAATAGATAAATATGTCGCAAAGTATACAGTATGCAGGTTATGTGGACAGATAGCTAGTTAAGTAGATAAATATGTAGCTCGGTGGAGACACCATGTTGGATCGATCCGGTGATAGCTTCTCGCCATACACATTCATGGGATTGCCCTTTAAAAAGATCAATACAAGACTGCAAGATGAATAGCATTCTGTTTATAGACCACACTCATTGTTTTACAAAGATTATTTATACATAGCGGATAGCACCTTTCCCTTACAACTTTTACAACATCGTGCCGTCCAATAAAAAAAGCACACAAAGCAAAATCTCATTTTCTTTGTTTTTTTTTTTTGGGGGGGGGGGGGGGGGTCTTATGATGTGATCCAAAACTGAAATAAATCGCAGTGGGACCTCCGTAATTCATCTTCACGGGTCTCATCGTGGATGTATCGTTAGAATCTGTGTCTCTTTCTTCCCTCTCTGGATGTAATACAGAAAAAAAAAACGAAAAAAAAAACAACAGACGAGTGAGTGGGTGGGGGAGAAGAATTAAACTTGGCAGCAGTGGATGTCCCACTGTTAACACACATTTGTGCCGTATGTTATTAATTAGAGTCATTATGTTGTCATTTTTTCACAGCTCGTTAAATATTTTTTTATTTCAGGTCTTTTTAAAGGTTTGGACCAACACTCAAGCGCATCCTCATGTAGCTTTTAGCACTTGTTAGCAAACCTCCTCATTAGCGCTCGTCTAATTGTGATTTATTGAAAGGGCCGCTTTTTAGCACTTGGTCACATCTGTCGCGGCGCTAACAGGTGGTAGCGTATGATTTTTGGAGCCGTTATGATGCGTCCAAACGCCAAAAAAAAAGGAAGAAAAACAAAAGCTGCTGGCAGCCGAGCGAGGAATTGGAAAGTGATGAATGATTTCATTTGGCTATGACGCTTTGTTTGCCGACGTTGGTTTTATCAGTTTAATAGCAGCGGGAAGGAAAAATGCATAATTTGGCTGCCGGGCTTCGTTTTGTCAAGGTCGGAATCTGATAAACTGTACATGAGAATTGAGACGTACAAATAAAATTACTAAAGTAAAGCCAAATGTACTTCATTAGACAGTACAGTTTTGAAAAATGCTACAAACAAATAAATGTTACAGCCATGTTTTAAATGGACTAAATTCATTATTTTCCCTTCAATTATGCCAATGTGAAAAACAATTGATTAAAATTTGTCAAAATGAAATAAAAAAATTTTTTTTAAATATAATGTTGCAATAAATATTACAGCCTTATTTAAAAAAAAATGACTTAAAATTTTATATAAAATGTCATATTAGGAATAATAAGTGGAATTTTAGCAAAAGTATTAAAAATGCAAAACTAAAACATTTTTCATACACCATTCACCCTACCCTCATTTTTATGTCACAGCCTTATTTCACATTGCAGCCACTTATTTACAGTAGTAGTGAAACTCTTCTTCGCTTGTGTATGTCATTTCCATTCATTTTAGTGGCCAAAGATGATTTGAAAGTCTTTTGAGTTAAAATAAATTCAACTCGTTTCTCAAGGTATGACTGTGTTGTGTCATGAGATGCCCTTTGAGATTCATTGCAACCTACAAGCATTCACTTCGAGTTCAAACATCTCCCAAAACATTCCAAGTTGGCTTTTTTTTTTTTTATTAATTTTCCTGCACTCTCATTAATTGAATTGTGTCATTTAATTGACTCTTGTACAGTTTGTCATCCGCCCGGGCTCGTTTATCAGGCGCCGCGATGACTCGGCTCGCCTCATCCCGGGGTCGGGCCCGCGGGGGAGGCTTTGCTTGAACATCGGGGCGGCCGTGTAATGGGAGCTGTCAGATGTATAAATATACGAGCGCTCTCTGCCCGCCGAGACGTCAGACCGGAGGGCATGCGGGCTCGCCTCGATTGACACCTCGCTAACTTGCGAGCGGACTGACTGATCGGCCGAACGGACGCCCTGCCACTCATTTTCACTTTGCCGCTAGATTGAGACCTTAAATACACCAGCAAAGCACTTCCTGCATTTGACAAAATAGACGCTGGGTATTTATTTGGTGGAATCGTAAAGTGTGCCATTCTGCTCATAAATAGCAATGAATGTTACAGAGTGATTACAAAATTGATTTCGTTCAGGTTTTTTCCTTAAAAATCTACACAAAATATCACAGACTAACAATGCGAGTATACAATTTTAAAATAATTGTAAAAAATTCTAAAGTTAAATATTACAGGTGCAACCTTATCCCCCCCCCCCCCTTTTACTCAACAGCAATCAATGTTACATCCTTATTACAAAATGTATTAAATTAGTAAAAAAAATAAAAAAAAATACACAAAATATCCCATGTTGAAATGTTGTTTTTAATTATTAAAATATCTAATAAAAAAAAAAAAAAACTTATCCAGGTGAAAATAACTTTTTTTTTTTTGTTAATACATTTATGAAGAAATGAAAGTGTTACTCATTATTTGACAAAACTGAATAAAAATTTAATACACTCAAATTTTACAGGTGTAAACCACATCAACATCCTTGCTAATTTATCCAACCATCCAGTTTCTTGACCGCTTATTCCTCACAAGGGTTGTGGGGGGAGCTGGAGCCTATCTCAGCTGGCTCTGGGCAGTAGGCGGGGGACACCCTGGAGTGGTTGCCAGCCAATCGCAGGGCACACAGAGACGAACAACCATCCACACTCACAAGCACACCTAGGGACAATTCGGAGCTCCCAATTAACCTGCCATGCATGTCTTTAGAATGTGAGAGGAGACCGGAGTACCCGGAGAAGACCCACGCGGGCACGGGGAGAACATGCAAACTCCACCCAGGAAGGCCGGAGCCTGGACTCGAACCCGAGTCCTGAGAACTGGGAGGTGGACGTGCTAACCAATCATCCACCGTGCTGCCTTGCTAATTGAGTAAAAATAAAATACGGTAGTTGAAAATTATCGTTTAATTAACAGCTATGAGTCACAGCCTTACTCCAAAGTAGATTAAATTAATTTTTCTCATCAAACTTCTGCACAAAATATTGCACAATGACAAAGTGAAAAGCAATTTTATTTTATTTTATTATAATTTATTAATAAAATAGTTAAATATTATCCTATACTCAACGGCAATGAATGTTTGAGCCTTTTTCAAAATTATCAAAATTGAGATTTTCCATAAAATATTGCATACTTCCAAGGTGAAAAAGACTTGATATTGATATGGTTTAATAGTTTGTAATTTAATAATAATAAATTAGTTACATATTATCCTATGCTCAACAGCAATGACTGCTGCAGCTTTAATTTAAAAAAATAAATAAACATTTTTGCCCCTCAGAATTCTATCCAATACTACACAATGAAAAAGTAAAGATTCAATTTTTTAGAATTCAAAAATAAGTAAATAAATAAACAAGCTCAAATATTACAGACCAAATTCTTGAAGCACCTTTCGGCAACAATGCAACGTCCTTGATGGAGGTAGCATATGTTTCCATCAACTAATAGCGATCACTAGGTGGCGCTGCAGTCTCATACGCTTTTGTCATGTTTCATGTATAAAGTGCCGAACTTGCATCATCTCTGTCTTAGCCTACTTTTTTTGGCAGTCCGGAAAAGCAGGCCTGCCTGTATTCACTCGAGAACCCAACGTTTTCAGCGTCCCCATCAATTTCCCCAACACAAAGTATAGTATAGCGTGTCACGCTGCCCTTGATGCTCGTTATTAGCCAGCGCGCCGCCTCGGGGCGGCGTGGGGGGGAGGTGAGTGGCAACGGGCCCATTTGCATCACGGAGCCCCGCGAAAGTCGCTGACTACGTAGCGCCGTCTAATTCGAGGACCCACAGGGAGGAAAAGGGCGACCCCGGCAGCTGCCTGAGCAAAGTTAGCTAGCGGTGCGTGTTATTGTTCTTTTTATTTTTTTCTTTCGCCCGCAAGCTCATCCCCGGTGATTTCGTCGGAGAACATGGCCGCCGCGGATGGATGCCGCTGACCTTTTTTTGTTGTTTTTAGCGTTACAGGTGGCGCTAGCACGAGCCTTCTCCCTTGAGCCCCCCATATGCCATCTGTCGAACATGCCTGCCGGCGACACGCGCGGCCTTGCTATCGACTCGCTTGGTATTATTAAATCAAATTTCATTTAACGCCTTTTTATGGGTTTTTGAATTCTGCGTTTTGGGGCTGTTTTATTGACGCAGACAACGCGCATTTATTCCCTGATGTGATATGATGGATAAAAATATTAGCTATTGAATAATTAAAGATGAAAGCGCTGATAAATAAATACACTTTTGCGTCTCCTCTTACAACGGTCAATAGTCAATGGTCAAACTTGACACCATGCCACGCCCACATGAGACAGGCATAGGCTACGAAGCAATTTCGCATCACCCATCTGTCGTCGACACCTGCTTCCAATTGGATAAAATCCCCAGCTGGAGTTCGTCAAAAGTTCCACCACTGGGATTTGCCCCAGATGGCGGCTGTCAACCAAAATGGCCGACTTCCTGTTCAATTTCAGGCATGGCTCCTTGAGACTTTATCGTGCATGCTGTCATGCTATACATTTATGGTCTTGAAAATTGTTGACCTAAAATCGCATGGTCGACGTCCTTTTCGTTTTTTTAGGCCTTGAGACTTTTTTTGTGCATCCTGTTTTAAAAGACATGTCCATTGAATTTCGTGTTTATCTGTAAAACTGGTGGTGGGGGAAGTTTTCCTTGAAAATGTTTTTCATCCATTCTGTGATGAAAAGACAATTACCATTGAATTTGGTGTTGATCCGTTATTTATATATATATATATATATATATATATATATATATATATATATATATATATATATATATATATATATATATATATATATATATATGTATATATATATATATATATATACACACACACACACACACATCTATATATACATATATAGCACACCCCCACCCACCCCCCGCCCCCCCAAAACCCGCCTCACTCTCACTTTCTTCTCTCTCAACTTATAACCTCAAGTCAACCCTTTGTCCTTGAACCGAGCAGATGCCGACACACAGAATGTAGTATACGGCGTCCACAAGTCACACTCGAGCCACATGCTGCTTCACCAAACACAATCATCCGATAATGCGCACCATGTGGTTACATGCATTCTTTTGTGGGTTATTTATTCAAAGTGAGCAACGTCTGCATGTTTATATAGGCAGATTGGTGGACTTAATGAAATGTCCGGTGAGTTTAAGTGATTAAGTATTAATGTGTAATCACACGCGATGCACCTCTCTTATTGCGTAACACACACACACGCGCCGTCATTCTTCATGCGTGTAATCCTCGCTGTCGTCTGAATACACAAGATGCTCCATTACTCAAAGCTGCTTGAAGAGCACTCCATTAACCGCAGACTATTTAGCAATAAGCGGCTGTAATCTGCTCTGTGCAACACACACACGTACACGCACACGCGCACGCACAGATCAACAGTGTTAATTAATTAGATGTGCCGCGCACACACGTTAGCACGTGTATTGATGCGGAAGCCGAGTAATAATGCTACTTTTACATTTACAGTGCATAATCGCCATTTGCAGATTCACGCCATCTTGCGGCATGTTGGTCAATTGCTTTTTTTTTTTTTTTTTTATAAATGATTGGCAGCAATTACTTGCACATTTTAGCTATTCGTGGCAGTGCTTCACACATCTGTGTAATGACAGCATTATTAACATTTTGTTACAAATGTAAGTCTTATTACAGCCTAGTTAGCGTTAGTACTGCACATTTTTAGTGTTATTACAGTGTCGTTATGTGATATTATGGTGTTAGCATTTTTGCAGTTCTGTTTTATTACAATGCATAGTTACGTGTGTTATTACAGTGTGTTTTTTCTTCAGCGTTAACAGTTTTGCCACAGTAAAATGTAACGACAGTGTTATAGCAATGTAGTTAATGTTATCAGTGTTAGTTATTGTCGTCATGTGTAAAGTATGTAATTTCTAATAATGATAATAGTATAGTAGATAGTGTGTAAGTGTAGTGTCATTGAGCTGTGATGGTGTTATTACAGCATTATTACTGTGTTGTAAATGTTATTACAGTTTACCAGCAAACTTTTTCCCTATACTGAAGAACAGTTTTTACCGTGTCAGAGGACTTTGTCTACTGCATTCTAGGTCTGTTTTTACTGTGTACAATTGCTGCTCTCCCTTGTAATGAAAACTTAAAAAAGAAAAAGAAAAAAAGACAGTCTTTCCTCTCCCTCACCTTTTCCCTTGTGCCGATTAGGATGTTGACACTCGACGTAGTGGTCCGAGCCGCTCCCTGCTTTAGCTGGGATGACGGAAAGTAGCTCGACCCCCCGCTGGTGTGAACCGCCAATCTCCCGCCCTCCTCCTGGTGGGATAAGCAAGGACGAGTCTTATCATCGTCGCTGTTTTTTTTTTTGTTTTTTTTTAAAGCTTTTCAGCATGTTGGGCGTGAAAACTTCACAAGAGTTTTTTTTTTTTTTTTTTTAAAGCCTCCTTTGCACTCGTTGACATTCATTTAGCCGACGTTAATTGCATCCGATCGTTGGTACGCACGCAACGATGACAGCGGCGGGTCAGTGATTAAGCGTCTCGCCTTTGGAAGGGACAGCCAGCGTTGTCGCCTTCCTTTGGGCTTGTTGCCATGGGAACGGCTGAACGTGACATCGCAGAATGTGAGTGTGTGTGTTGCATGTGTAGATTCAAGCAAAGCTGCTCACACGCTATAAATAGTCTTTACGTTGGGGCTATTTAGCGAGTTAGCAAACATAATTAAGATTCGGCTGGACTATAATGACATGCAGCATTTCATAACCAAGCCCCTAAAATATATTTGCCAATTAGTGTTGTGGCGTATGACGTGACCAAACACAAATATTTCTCAATTATCAGAAGCTAATGAAGCTGCAGCTCTGCTCACCTTTTGGCAGTGACACGAGTGTGCGTCAACTGCTGCATCGAAGTTTTTTGTTGTTTTATTTTTTTGAGGCGGGGGGGATGTTCTGGAACTTGGTCAAGCTATTTGATGAGGAACTCCGTGTGGAGGTGGTATTATGCAAATTAGCCCACTGTGATGTCACAATCTGGCACAAGTGCTCATGCGCAGGCACATTTTCAGAAGTTGGCGGGTAACTAAACATATACTTGTTAAATTTCACTCTTGATGACATTTAAAGGGATTTAATTTCTCCCCCATAACATGTTCCCTTTAAGACCCCCGTTTTCCTCCACCTCCTCATTACTTCTTAATTACTTCCCTTTACTTGCCCAAAGCTTCAATTAGCGGCCCAAAGCTAGCCGCGCTAGTCATGATGTAAGCCAGCGTTAAGGCTCCCGTCTTGGAGTCGTGCCGCGTCATCGGGCATGCCGATTCATCTCGGGACCCTGGAGAGCGAGCGAGCCGAAGACTGCGGGGATATCAAATGCGTTGCGTTTAATCCCGGCAATGTTCAAAATGAAAAATGAACGAGGAGAAATTGGCTGACTGAAAGAGAATTTGAGAATCGGTTAGCGTTAGCGAGCAGCCAGGGCTGGCTTTTTCTAAAACTGCGAGAGTCTTCAGTTGGATAAACTTAAGTCACTCATTCGGTGTCCTGGAGGGTACGAGGCATCAATTAGAGCAGGTGTGTCAAACATACGGCCTGCGGGCCGGATTAGGCCTGCAAAGGGGTTTAGCCCGACCTGCGAGATGATTTTGTAAAGTAAAAAATAATTTGGAATGTCGGACCAATTAATCAGCTGGCCACAATCAAAACATATGAATCTATAATTTCAAAAGCAGTCTTCAGATGAGCAATACAATTTGTACGGGGAATCATCCTGGATGTCATTATTTTTCACACAATTTACAGTTACGGTTTGTTTATTTATTTAGTTTTAAATCATAGACCGACATAAACATGTTAAATACGACACAATTTAATTACTGGTAACACAATAGATATGACAAGGATTAACATCCTTGTAACATTAACTCATTTGCTCACAAAAACGTATAAAAACGTTTTATTTTAAATAACAGTGTTCCAAAGACGTATTTACTGTTTACGTTTTTTTTTTTTTTATGCTAGAGCATACAGAAGGCTTTGATGCAGCCTCTGAACTGCAGAGAACGGTTGAAGCAATGTTAGTTATTACAAAAACGGCCAGGAGGTGGCAGCAGAGTATAAGAGATTAACCAGGGCCATGTTGCAAATTTCCCCACAGTTTTAAACAGATTTGTGAATCATGATAAAACTTAGCTATATTTTAGTGTTAATTGCTCCAAAAACGAAAACAGATAGAAATATACTTTTTTTCTGATGAAATTAGAGATGCTAATTTTATTTATTTATTTATTTTTGGTAGTTTCCATGTTTTTATAACAATAGAACACAATATTCTGTAGGCCTTGCAAAAATCAGTCAAAATCTAGGAAAACAGCCAGGATCGAAGGAGGTTGCTTCAGTGAAAATGGCGGCAAGTGAATGTGTTAACTGCGCCACACAATGCATTCTGGGAACAATATATATGCAAAGCAGGTAGATTTAACACGTCCAGAACACAGACAGGCAAAAGTGTTACATTTGCATTCATGTTATTTTTTGGAACAATAGGATTACAGTTGAGCGCCGTAATTTAGGGCTAGCCCACAAATAGCGAAAATTTGCGTATAATTGACGGTAAAAGTTATATACCATTATTTTACCGATCCGGCCCACTTGGTAATATATTTTCCTCCATGAGGCCCCTGAGCTAATATGAGTTTGACACCCCTGGATTAGAGGGTAGGGTTCTATTCTTCTATGCCTGCTATTCTAAAGCCACACTTTGTCATTGATCTTCATCTTTGATGCCACATAAGCACTGCCAGACTCTTGATTCACTCAAATTCAGAAGGTGACAGGCAGCTATCAGAGGTAAGACGTTTATTAGGGGTGAGGCAGTTACATTCTTTTTGCAGGTCAAACACTCTCAGCATTTTCTGTTTGAACTCTGCTGTGAATTTGTCACATCTGCACTGCAGGTGACTTTACTTACTCACCCTCAGGGTGTACCAGACCTTTATTAGGGGGGATGGTTTTACTAGGGGTTGAGGGACCTGACATCTTTTGGTTTCTTTCATCTCTGCTGTAAACGTCAATTTTACACACGTGGCTTTGCTTACTCGACTGCAGAGTACCAAGTGTCTATTAGGGGGTAAGGCATTTAACAGGGTTGAGGGTCCTGCTATTCTTTTCAAGGAAAAGTTGTCCGTGTTTATTTGAGGTGAGCTATCTGTTTTTCATGTTAGTGGTCAGATTTTATGTTGAATACAGAGCAGTGATTTATTCAAATTAGGACACTAACTCACAAATATGAGTGACCGCTAATAAACTTTGGCGGGGATAAAAAAAAAAATTAAATAAAAAAAAAAGTCAGAGATGATTCACAAGTGTCAAGGAAAAAAAAAATCCTCCTGTTTTTTTTCCCCCGTTGATTGCGGCATTTAAAAAAAGTGACGGGTAGCTCACCGTCTTGTCACAAGCGTCGTTTGATGGCATCCGGCGTTGACGTGTGTCCCGGGAAGATGTAAGACGCGCCAGTCAGGAGACGGATCGATGCATTTATTCATGGCAGTAATTGAAGGCGGGAGAATGGGGGATGCGATGGGGGGGCGGGGCGGCCACGCTCATCAATCACGGTGTCACATTTAAAATTCCCGTTCTCGCCTCGGCGGGAGAACACGTGACTCGACGGGTGACCTAGTTTAGCGCGCCGAGACCACCTCTGCCGCCTCCTGTCTGCTAATTCACCGGAGATTTTCTGACTTTTTTTTTTTCTGTGTTACTCTTCACTATAAATGGGTCCGACATGGGACGGGTGGGACGATGTGTACCTGAAACAAAACAAAAATGGATGGATGCTTGAAAAAGTTTTACTCCTGCCCTGTTTTGGTGAAGGGCGTGATATTATACTACTGATTGAATCGGGAAAGTAGCACTTTCTAATGAAACTGTGCATGATTGTGCTGCTCCTTCTGGTGTGCCTGCCTTGGCCACTAGGAGGCAGTGTCATACTGGACAATCATGCTGACACAAATGAAGAAGAATTGAATTATTTTTAATGCCCCATATTTCAACGTATAATATTTTATTTTTTTTCCATTTTTTCTCTTTTACATGCATTTTACAAACAGCATTATATTTTTGGATTTGATTATATTTTGTATTTCTATCATCTTATGCCAGGACAACTCCTTTTTTGTACACTATAAGCATTATTTTACCACATTATGTCGAATTCTTTTCAATCTCCATCCTTTTTTTTTTTTTTTTTTTTTTTGCGGCCTTTCAACATTTAATTTTGTCCGTCAAAGAGCGTACCCGAATGTTTTTTAACGATGTCCAAGAAAGTGTATCTGAGGTCAAAGCT
Source organism: Festucalex cinctus (assembly GCF_051991245.1). Classification (NCBI taxonomy): domain Eukaryota; kingdom Metazoa; phylum Chordata; class Actinopteri; order Syngnathiformes; family Syngnathidae; genus Festucalex; species Festucalex cinctus. Next base: position 16,127,750 of record NC_135428.1, read on the forward strand.
GAATTAGCGCTCGTCTAAGTGACTTTTGACTCGCGTCAGCAAGATTCTTTTTCCCACCGTCTTACTTTTTTAGCAGCGGCCACGTCGGCGCATTAATAAAAAAAAAAAGAAAAAAAAAAAGACAGACTTCATCTTTTTCTGAGAGCGACGAGATGAAAAGATCATTTCTCTTTATTATTTTTTGGGAATGGAGAATATATGATGAAGGATGTCGGCGTGAACTAAATGAGCAGGCTTATTTTATTGCGTGCATGCAGACGTGGACAAAAATAATAACTTTTGTCTTTTTTTTTTGCGGGCTGGGGTGACTCATTATGAATGGGAAGATGGCGGTTAATCCTCTGTTTGCGATGTTAATTACTTGAATTTCCCGTCCGTTCGTCCTTCCTTCCTTCCTCGTTGCTTAATTGCTCCCACTTCCAATCATTATTCCGCAAATCTCCTGAGTTTTACAATAAACTCCAGCGATGCGCCGACACGAGCATTTCTCATAGCTTAAGCTCCGCCTCGGGTCGTCCTGAGGGTTCACGCATAGTTGAACGTGAAAGAATTGCTTCTGTTTGTTTGTTTGTTTGTTTTTTCATCTCCTGCGCATCATAGTGAAGGAAGCAACCCAACTAGTTAGCTTACTTGATGGGCTTCTGCCGAAATAATAAAATTTGAAAGGCAGCAATGTTTAGCAATGGACTTCTGTGGACAAAAAAGGATCATTACTGTATTTCCTCAAATATGGGCTCACCTCACCTCCACCGGACAATAGGCCTCAATTAATTCAGGCCCGGCGAGTTGGGCGCGAGATAGTTTTATGTCCAGATTCAAAACTAAAATGTAGTGATTAAATTAAAAAATGTGCATTTCTACATACCTGGTATTCTCCACAATTATCCCTCTCTTTTAAAATTATACAAATAAAGGCTACTAAATATATTATTTTAGCTAAGAAATACATTTTACAATGACCATTTACTCTGAAGCTTAGTAAAAAAAAACAAAAAAAAAAACACCTTACCTCTTAGAGAGAAAAAAACAAACAAACAAAAAAAACTCTTTCACAATGAATATTTTTCCACTCAACTGCAAAGTATCAGGTACAGTATTTATCAAGGGTAATACTACAATAATACTATAATACACTACTATAGTAAAATAAATATGCTTAAAATTAATTTGAAATAAAAAATACTTTCTTAATTTGGAAAAAATATGTAATTCATTGGAGGTAAGGCATCCACTGGAGCCATCCATCCATCCATTTTCTTAACTGTGTACTCCTCACAAGGGTCGCAGGGGGGTGCTGGAGCCTATCCCAGCCGGCTTGGCGGGGTACACCCTGAAGTGGTTACCAGCCAATCGCAGGGCACACAGAGACAAACCACCATCCACACTCACAATTTCACCTAGGGACAATTCGGAGCGCCCAATTAACCCACCATGCATGTCTTTGGAATGTGGGAGGAGACCGGAGTACCCGGAGAAGACCCACGCAGGCACGGGGAGAATATGCAAACTCCACCCGGGAAGGCCGGAGCCTGGACTTGATCTTGCGTCCTCCGTACTGGGAGGCGGACGTGCCGCCCCCACTGGAGCCATTTACAGTATTTCTATATGAATGGCATTCATTGAATAAATGTTGGAAGTTTGGAGTATGGACTCGATTTATCGTCAGTATGTGACCTGTTTAGCGGGGGCCAAATGAACAAAAGTGAGTTCCGGTGAGCCTGTACACGTGTTATTTGTTGTTTTTGCGCTTTGTTAATTTGCCCCTTCATTAGCTCCCTTTTTCTTGCTTAATGGGGCCTGTTCTTCAGCCTTCCGCCTTGCTACCTGCTGCCAGCAACAGCAGCCGCCACCGCCACGCCTCTCTAATGGCGACCTCGTTTCAGCGCTGCCTGCCAGTGCACCCGCCCGGGGCTAACCAAAACCATATTTCATACAGGAGGGGAATGACAAATAAAAATGAGTCTTGTTTGAGGTCAACGCAAGAAGCCTTTTCATTGTTAACAGCCTCACATTGTTCCCGTTCGCCACAGTGGACGCTGGCTAATTATTTCCCAGCTAAATCAATTGTGTTTTACATTCTGGCATATTGTCATTTATCCAAGTAACAAAATGGCGGCAGTCACCCCGTAGCTGTATGATAGCTAATCTTGTTAGTATGCATTATGTACCGTATTACCTGCTTTTTCTATGATAGGTGTCACTTTTTAGTAAAGTACTGGTGACCGTAGCTTTATTCATGACTGCTAACCTGCTAAAAGAACTAATTAGCATGTTAGCATTACATACAGCATACCTAAACTAGTTTTTCAATGACAGGTGTGAATATTGACCTTTCTTGGAAAAATGCTGACTACCGTAGACTTATGTGTGACTGCTTACCTGCTCAAACCATCAATTCATATGTTAGCAACTTAGCATGACCAACATTACTGACCAAATGCTTTCCTGTTAAAAAAATAAATAAAATAAAATAGTATTATGTACTTTTCTACAATAGGAGCGAACATTGTCACTTTCTGATAAGATAGACTGTCTCTAGCTCGATATGGAGACTGGCAACGTGGTAAAATAATAAGTTAGCATGTTAGCATTGCTGACATTTTCAAGATAGCTGTGAACATCTCAACTTTTTGTTAACATTCACCCACCTAGATTGCTCGACTGTTTAAAATAACCATTTAGCATGTCAACCTGACTTGCTTCCTTATCGTATTAGTGAACATTACCAATATTTGGTTAAAAGTTTGCCTGCCATACAACAATTGGCCAAATGTGAACACTTACAGCCTCAGGTATGACTGCTGACCTACTAAAACAACAAATTAGCATGTTAGCATTACTATCATTTCTTACAATAGTGTTGAATATCTCCATTTTGGTAAAATGTCTGTCCATTTGTTTTTGCTAACGCAGTTAACCTGCTAAAACGATGATAGTACAAACCATTGTTGAGCCAATGACCCATGCAGAATGTCATGCTAACCTGTTAGCATATTCGCATGGCCTCTTTGCTTTCTACTTTTTTGATTTATGTTCAAACGCTCCTCCCGTGTGTCGCTTGAAATAGTGAAACGTGACTTATCAAGGTTTGTTCCGCCAAATGGCTCCTTGGCATGTGGCGCATTTGATGCCGGGTCACCCTGAGCTTGATTCACAGTAAGGGGGAAGATTTTGTTTGTCAGCTAACGCATAAGTGTAAAGATATGTGCATGTTTTATAGGTGTCACGCAGTGGGGGCTATTTGTTGCGCTGCAGTGGCATCGTTAAATATGCCTCGACGTTGTCCTCGAATGCTGCCTTTAATTTCCGGAATTATTTCAAAGGTGAGAGTGTTGAAACTCAACAGTGCCTTAAAAAGAAATAAAAGCCACTTACAATGGATTCAAGTAATCGTCACATGTCAGGAGGTAATTGTTGCGCTATAGTGACATCACAAAATTTCACATTATTGCACGCTGTCGTTTACTGTTGATTAGCTTTGAAAGTTGTCGCACCGCCAGCAGACGGTGATTTATTCACGTAGGGCAGACTTTTCTTTTTTCCTGTCAAAAAGCTCAGCGGGTAAAAAAAAATTCCCATCGCCGTCTGTCGTTTATTTACGCATCCCTCCACCGGCATCAAGGCCCACTCGTAGTGTGCGGCAGACGTGTTTGGCGTCCTAATTGATTTTGGAAGAGCTTGTCGGGGAAAATAAAGCCGCTGTCGCCGCCGCCGCCCGCGATTAATTTGCGGGCTCTCTATTTCTGAAAAAGCTTCGTATCGTCTGGTAGTGAGAAGGCGGCATAATCCCCCCCAAAAAAGGAGGACTAGGAGCTTGAGCTGCTCTAAACGCGGGTGTTTACCTTTTGTCTTCACGTGGATTACTCGTAATTAATTGGAGCTGGCATGCTGTCAAATTATGCAAATGAGTCCGTGGTGTGCAACAAGTGCCAAAAGTATATAACCATGAAAAATAACTCCAATCATCGTGGTCGTCACTCGTCAGTGAGATCGCCAAGTGAAGTCGGTCAACAGAATAACACAATATTTATATATTCTGCTTTGTTCATGAAGAGTTTGCGTATTTGGATCACTGGCGGGATTCAACCAAACCATGTGAATATGCTAATTCGATGAAGTGGTTGCATTCAAACGAATCCTCTGAGTCAGCTGTGCTCTGGTAAATCGGCAAACTGGTGTCAAGGAACAAATAAATTGGAGTCTACTGTGTAACAGATTTACCAAATCGTTTGAGTCTGCCATGATGAGTCAGTGAAGTGATTCAAATGAATCATCGGACACATCTGTCGTCAACAGTCAACCAAATCCGCTGACATGACTGTGAGCACACTAAATTGAAGTATCTCAATCTGCATTGAATCCACAAAGTCAGTCTCTGGTAAAGGGATGCATTAAATCATTTCGGAAATCAGAGAAATGATTCAAAAGAATCATCAGGATCCACGGCATTGAGTCATTTAAGTCAGTGATGATTCCGCTAACCGGAATCGGTGAACCATTAAACAGCCGAATCATCTTGAGTTTTCTTGTGTCGTAGGCAACGCGTGCACCATGTCCGAGTACAACCGTCTGAAAAGCTTGCTGCTGGACATGAAGACCACCGCGGGGAACCCTGAAACGGAACGGAACCAGCAGAGGGACATGGAGGCCAGGCTGGCGCTGGTGGACACCATGTTCAAGTACCTGGACGTCAACCAGGACGGACGACTGGTTGGCGAGGAACTGGAAAAGGTGGGCGGCGGCCAAAATCAATTCATCATTTCAGTTGTCTTGAGCATTGTTTGTTGCATTCCTAGCCCATAGAACAGCTGACAAAAACTGATGTTACTATATCCTTAACATTAGCATTCCAGGTGCATCAAAATGCCTTCCACTTGATTGGTTTAGACAGGTGCAAATAGTTTGAAAGCATGCTAGTGAACCCGGGACGACTTAAGTCAAACGGTAACGACTCAAATGAGCCCTTGTAATTTGCTTAGAATTTAAAAAATTGCCATAAGATTATTTATATCATTAAGTTAGATCTCAACATGCGCCCAAAACTGGTTTTGTCAACTTTCATTTTATTTGTATTTTAATATATTTATAAATACACATATATATGTATGTATTTATTTAATTTCATTGCATAAGCTTATACATATATATTCGCGTGGATTCATCTCAATTCAATTCATCTGAATTCACGTAGCTCACAGTTAATCGGCCCACCCTTAAAAACAATAACACCACCAGAAAAGAAACAGAGTGGTGTGATGCGTTCAAAAACAAAAACAATCCCTGCGTTGAAATTAATAAGCGCCTGCCAAATCTGAATAAAACATTGCGAGTAATTAATCTTCTGTCACCTCGCTGCCATTGTTGCCTACACAGCGCTTGGTTGTTTAAAATTAAAAACTCCAGAATGATTTATGGCTGACTTTTTACAGGCAAAAGATAGAAATAATCGTTTTTTTGTTTTGTTTTGATTTTTTTTTAATTCACCGGGCTTACTGTGCTGAGATGCAACAAAAGATTAAGGCGACTGGCAATTATTAATGCTGACGTGTCTCTAAAAATGGCTTGAAACAGTTCAGTCATGGAATGTAAATAAAAATGAATTCAGTCATCCGTCAAGACATAGACACGAGCGCGGGTGGTCTTTGTGGCGGGGAAAAAAATAAATAAAATCTTTGCACTTTGGTCGGGGGAGTGTTTAATGCGCACGTCCACGGTCAGATCAGACACTATCAGTGGAAAACGCGGCTGTAGCCTGCCAGAGGCCCTAAAATATAGAAATTACATTTGTCACGTCCCTTTAATCCGCCTCGACACATGCGCAGCGGCGCTGTGGACAATCAATTGGAAGAGATAAACTGGGACGGGGGCATTTTTAAGGCGGTGAAATCGTGGCTGCAGGACAGCAAAATGCAACATGGAAGGCAAACAGTCAATGGAAAATGAAATTGTAGTTGATGTGATTGTCCATATTTTAGTTATTTTAATTTTATTTTAACTTGTATTCAGTTTAAATAAATCATATTTTGTATTGTATGTTAGATCTCTATGAAAGAGCACCTGGACGACACCTTACTGCACTGCACCATGCAGGACCTGCTGCGCTACGACGACTACAACAACGATGGACACCTCAGCCTGCATGAGTTCTACACCGCCTTCCGTGAGTCATTTTGCATTTTTTGATTCCTAATTACTCATCGTTTTAATTGGCTCCATGTTTTGTGGATAGTAGAATAAAATAGGTCAAATAAATTAGTGGTGTAATGGATAATGTCTTCCGAATATCGTGACTAAGAAACCCTTCCCTCACTCGTACTAGAAGTGCTTAATGTTAGCGCCAACGTTAGCTGACAACATTTATGCGAAGAAATTTGTGGAAAACCTGAATAGTAAAGCATATTTCCCATCCCAACAAAACGAAATCTTCCCAAAACACATTATGTTTTGCTGATTCACTGTAGTCTGGGTGGTTAGCTATGTTAGCATGTTAGCATCAAACCCATAAAACGCAGCCAAATATGCCTCCAAACCTCCAAATAGGTAACGTTGACAGTATTTTTCAATAATACTCGCTCTGAAGTCTGCTTGATTCTGGCGACAATAAAACGCATCCACCAGACAGCCGCTTGCGAGCGACGCTAATAGCATTATGATGAGATTCCAAACGGCGACGTATCTCCTTACTAACGACACACAAAGAGTGCGTGCTCGGGCGGGCTGCTCTTATTTCATCCGCCAAGGAACCTGCTCACCCGTTTAATCCGCCGCCGCCTCTGAATCGTAGCACCTCTGACACCGCCCGCCTCATCTAATTACATCCACGCTAATTCCCCGACAATATGAGGACGCAAAAGCCGGTGAAAGCAGACAGGGAGCCTGCTTTAAAAAGCCATTCATAATTTGTATTTTTTTTGTTTTCTTGAATGTGGTCTTTTATTCATTTATTAAGCAATATTTAAAGCATGTTCCAGGGTGTCTGTGATATGCTTTTATCAAAATACCCCAAGGATGGAAAACGATAGCACATTTGAACTTTTTCTCGGAAATTAGCCTGTTTTTGAGGGGGCAGTTCGGAGTCATGCACCAGAGCCACTGCTCAGCACGCCCATACATCCAGCACACATGCTAACAGGGAGATAAGCTAACTGATCCTGTTAACTTGGCTACCACACTCTATGTTGTTGCATATTTGAACCTTTCCACAAAAATTTTTGTGAAATTCCAAAGTGTGCAGTATGATCTGGATCTGGAGAATGCTGCACAGCAGCGAGGGATGTTGGTGAATTTTAATGCAGCTGACTTTATTTCAGCGACTTTGCATGCCACTTCCCCAACTTTCCCATTATAAAAGCCGGGCAAGCCTCTTAATTAGGATGACTTTTCCCCCACGTTGCCGTTGTTTTCTCCCTTTTTCTTCTTCTCGTCATTTTCCCTTGCTTGTTTACTCCCGTCTAAGGGTGGAATTACGCCACGGTGGAAGATACGCTGCAGCGGAGGCACATTTGACTAATTAATCACTCGAGCGGTGGGGCAGAAGACGAGGGAGGGAGGAGAATTACGGCCAAGTAGACAGAGAGGGGAAATGGAACGTGTTATGTGGACAAAAGTATTCGGATACCTGACATTGCAGCATCAGCCTTGTTTTATTTATGTGAATTTCCCCAGCAGAATGTTGCCTTATTGGACAAAATTGTCAAAAAGCATTCTACAGAGAATTTTATTTATGATTTTATATAATTTTGAATTTTATATGGTACTGTATATACAAAATAAATGTGCCTTAAACACTTCCCTGAGGAACGCCTCTCTAAAAAGAGAGTTGTAGCCACTGTTGCTACTTTCAAGAAGCACTTGCTTTAGACCGTGGAAAAGTGCAGTATTAGCAAATAGAGACGAGTAGGTACCGTACAGTGGAAAAGACGTGTTGGTGTAGTGTGACCCCCCCCCGATAAAAAGCTACGTGTCTACAGTCACAATAATAAACATTGGAATTCCTTCTATGCGGCGTTGGTCCGGCTGTCTGCTCGCGATTCAATTGCAGAGGAATGGCTGGGCCCGGTTGCCATGGCAACTGCTGCCTGTCTGTTTAATATCTGAATCATTTATTTTGTGCAACACTCGCCGTGCCCCCGAGTAGGGGAAGAAACATAAAGAAGAGTTGCGGTAAAGGAAGTGCATGATCAACAATTAGGGGTGCAGGAAGACAATGTTATAGCGCTATAGACCCACACCCTCCCAACCCTACCATCACCCCCCCCCCCCCCCAGTGTGCACATACTGCAGGCAGATGGAACACCAGAGTCTTTATGTAAGGCGGAGATGAGCACAGGCGGGGAAAGGAAGCAATAATTTACTGCGCGGCTGAATGAAGAAACACAAGCGCCAAACCTCAGCGGCCATCAATTTGTTTTATGGCGGCAATACACTTATTGTGCAGCCACTGTGCAGCGCTGCCGTGCGGGATTTATACACTCAAACACGGAGAGTCTACCTCAACGCAAGGAGAGGTAGACGGCATTACCTGACCTCACGAGAAGGGTTTCTTCTGCTCTTTGTATGGATGATATGGATTTACAGTCAACCCCAGCCCATTTGAGAACTTGACAATTTACTATAGAACACGCGTAACTAAATTGATTTCCTGAAAAAAATAAATAAATAAAATCACCAAATGATACCTATGTGTATATTTTTTTAATTGGCCCACTGCATGTTCTATAAAATAACGTTAATAGACTTTGTCCATATTCCACTTTGCATAAATTTACAAAAAAACAAGTTCAGTGAAAAGTTGTAACACTATTTTTAAAATGTTTCAAAGTGTAAAATTTTGGAATACCACAATGTTAATTTGAAGATATCACACATTTTTCAGTACAATAAAAATATACTTTCAAGGGTACAAGTTTCCACACATTTGAACGCTCCACCCACACTAAATGACGAAATCTCATTGAAATTTAGCATTTGTAGCAATCAGAAGTGCTGTTTTCTCAATTGTCGTTCCTGTTTGTTGTTACGTCCTTGTGCTCTTGTGAGACGTCAGTTGCGGCCCAAGTCTCATTACAACTGAAAGTAGGCAAAACTGTTGTTCTTGTCTGCTCGCTTAAACTAAGGATGCATCGCTTGATACTTGTGAAGACTTTGCTGGGAACAATGTCCCAAGATGCATTTTGTGCTGCTATCACAGAAATATGTCAGAGTCAGGGGGCACTTCACAAATACACAGACTTTCCAATTTACAGAGACTTCTTTCTTTGGAAGGACGTTCGAGGACGTTCTTAGGAAGGACCCCTGGACTTGGCCCCCATCCCTTATCATAAAAGACCTGTGCATTTCACAGAAAAACTAATTGATTTGAATGTGTCCTGTCATAATGAGCGTGATCGTTTTTCGAAAAAGACAATTTATTTCATGTCCAACTTAGTCTTTAGTTCAAAGTCTCATCGAAATTTAGAACCCTAATTGAGAGTCGACTTTAATCCTAGCTCGAGACACGCCAAAGTGACTAATATCAGCTTCGACATGATCTACTCGAAGACAAATTGCACTTGGCGATGGGAAATGCGAGCCCGGGATCATGTAAAATCATCGTTCTGACCTCCCGGCGGGCGATACGCTCGTCGGCGCACAAATCTTCCGCTATCTCCCGTCATTACATGGAAAGTAATCCCACCCGAGCCTGATCCCTGCGCCGCGCGCCTTTTTTTCCTTTCCGCCAACTTTTCGTGTCTAATTAGCTGCAGACATGCAAATCCGTGCAGGGGCTCGCGAGGCTTTACTTTGACCCTGATAGCCTTTCTTCTACTGCGGTCTTCATATCGTTAATAATTTTGCTTTCTCATTGCTTCGCTACCAAGGGAGTGTTGTACCCAACTTAACCTATGGTGTATTTAATCAAGTCAGGCATGAGGTGTCCTTTCTTCTTGGTATTCGTCTACTTTTAGAAGGCCATTCTGTCTGTCCATCAATCACCACCCCCGGGGTACCCAGACACCAACACAAGGGTGCCAGAATATGGTACGGTACAAGTGAGTACCTTTGGCACCGGAGGTGGGAGTATGTCATAAGTTTCAAGCAAGTCCCAAGTTGCTGTGTCAATCAGCAAGTCAAGTCATTCCCCACTCAATTTCAAACAAGTCGAGTCAAGTCATAAAACTGTTAATGTAGCATAACCATCTTTGTTGGTTTTATAGTAACCGATGAATATAAATGTTCAAGTCATTACTTGGGTGATGCAAGTCATAATCTTGCACACATTCAGAGTTAGCTCGTTTGCACTCAATAGCTGTACTAGCACGTTCTCAATCAGTTTTTGAAATGTTCCCAAACTAGTCTCCGTATTTTCTGTACTATACGGTCTTCTCCAATGATCGCATGATCGACATGAAGATTCGTTAATGCTTGAACGGCTGTCAGTAAAATAAACTAGCTTACTTGTCTAGTCAAGGGCAACCAAGCAAATCCAATGTCCCGAAAGTGACAACTTTCAAGTATTTCCCAGTCTTCCACCTCTGCTAGATATCCTTGACAGTGTTAGTCAATGTGAATTGTAACAAACTGTTGTAAATTTTGTTCTGGCGCAATACTGTCAACTATTTATTTATTTTTTTTGCCATCACAGCAGAGAAAGTCATATTTCCCTACAAAGCTCTCAGGGGAACGTTTGTTCCCTTCAAGGAAAACATCTGCTCACTGTGGATTGTCAGCGAGTTGGCCAGATGGCTCAGTTATTGTAGTGCAGTTATGTCTCGACTCAAGTATGGTTTTAGAAACGAAGGAAGTGGGCTCTTATATAACGCCGGCGAAAAGAGTCGAGAGGGAAGACAAGTGAGTCTATTTGTCAGCTTGCAGATTTCCAAACGGACGCTTCGTAGCTCCTTTGGTTGCAGCTCCTCCATATTCAGCAGGATGAGGGCACGTTTTGATCAGGGTGAGGATTACAGGCGGCGCACAGATTCCAGCCTGGTAGGGGGAAGTGCTTAGAGGAGGCTACAAGAGAGCGAGGAGGATTTAAGTGTAGGGCAAAGGTGTGGAGGTTGAGGGAAGAGCAGAGGTTGACTGGAGGATGTCTTTCCAAAGGTGGTCTGGTGACCAGTTGGAATTCGAGTTGGAGTTATAAAAAATTGGTTTAGGATTTGTGTTGGGGTTACTAAGAAGAATACCTAAAATTTAGATTTGGGGTTAATTTTGTGTAGATTTGGGTTCTAATTTAGGGTTGTATTGAGGTTAAAGATTAATTTCAGTTTTTTACAAACTGTACTGGCTCTGCAATAGGGCTTTTTTGTCTTTTCAAATTGTATCCTTTCAGTATGTCCCTTGCCACGTCACCCTTGCCTACAGTGGCCTTGAGATAAACAGTTGTGACACCACCTGTTGCTTGGGTGTGCTCTTGACAGCTCACAAACGCGTTATCATGCGGACAGAGATTTTATCCCGGCCCCGTTGGTGAACATAGCCCGGGGCAATCACTCTGCTAGGGGTCGACATAAAAGAAAAGGCCTCCAACTCATAAAAAATGCTGGCGGTATACTGTAAATTTCCCACTCTGGCTACAGATTCCGACCCTTGGGTCAGGTCAAACCCCCCTCTGACAATGACTGTAGGCTTTTATATCTCTTACCCAGCCCTCCCCTCACAAGAACATGAAAGACCATTTAGCTGTGCCTGTCAGAAAAAGGCTGGGTGTAGTGGAGGTTTGGGGGTTGGCGATCCTCACGGTAAAGATGAAGGATTATCAGGATTGTCAGAGATCTTGTGTCACGTTCACAAGAGAGCAAGAGCATCACTTTAATAAATTGATTCTCCTGCTGCTAAATGAGAGGTGAGCTGCAAAAACACCTTTAAAAACGGGACCTTGAGGACTTTAGGGAATTCCGGATTTTCCACCAGTCAAAGGTTATAGGGTTAAGGTTAGGGTCAGGCAGGGTAAGGTTTAGTGGTTAAAGTAAGCTAACTAGCATCCCTCTGGTGTCCAGCTCTTACTGAACATGCAGCAGGATAAATAAATTGAAGAGCGTATTGTCAAGCTATTCAAGGCTTCCTCCCGTGACTTGAACCAATTCTGACACAACGAGGGGACAAATTGCGTATCCACAGGCAGACGCTCTCCGTCGCTCCGCATGGCTGGGCAAGGATGTCATGACATTATCTTTAAAATGATGCCCCCGTTAGTTGCCCACCCTTTTCTCCCGGAATAGCCCGCTCGCACAGAAGCCAGTAATTGACCATTCAGGGACTCCGGGAGCTCCACTAATCAATCAGGAGCACTAACGGAGAGTGAGAGAGAAACAGGAAGGAAGCATTTCTAGTTACCAACTGCAGGGATTGTGTGCAGTGAAGCAGAGGTTCTCAAACTAAAGTCTGCATGTCGTAGCTTGGGGGTGCACAAAAAATGTGGGTGTTATTGGAATGTGTAAAATACTTTCCATTATGTGCTGAAATCTTTGAACAGCTTAAATTTGGAATGGGGAAAGATGGAGGATGTTTTTTATGTGGTGGAATGCTAGGAAAAGTGAGATTTTGAGTTAAGTGGAAAAATAATTACCAAAATGTCCCGAATTGTCTTCATCTATTTAGGTTAAATGGTTTGAATAGGTTGAGAAATGTGGAAGGACTACAGTGTCGAAAAAACGGATGAGATGGAGGACGTGAAAGTGGAAGCATGAGTCAGAATCAACGTGACACGCTAATGCCGAACGATTGACCGAGGCGGGAATGCGCGAGCGTGCCTGGCAGGAAGTGAGAGCGATGGCAGGCAGAGCACGTAGCAGTTCTCTGGAGGAATTACTGATGCGGAGATCCGATGACTCCGTTGTCCCCCTTTGCTACGTTTACGAGGGAAAGCAGAGGAACGGACGATGCTGCTGAGGCCAATAACTTCCTGCATGGGCAGCCTGAGTAGCACACGTTAATTTGCGTCTTAAATGTAATTCCTGCAACCCAGGAATCCAGACTTGCTTGTCACACAACACAGGTCTGATGCTTTCCTGGTGGAAAGTCTTGAATGCCAATACCCCAAACCTAATCCAACTCGAACTCTAACTCTAACCAACAGAGAAGGCCAGATTGAGACCAAGTGTGACGTAACCAGACAACGATGTTTGGGGAAGCTTGATGTCAAATAGAGTGGACAACGAATTAGCAGTGCAAAAACTGTTTTTTTCCAGGACCTGGTTGGGAAAAGAAAAAGGCTAACTACATGTAGCGAGAATAATACTTCTGCTTTGCCTGCCTCCTTTTTCATGATCTGACCAAGAATTGATTAAGACTGATAGAACAGGTGTTTGCACAAAGCCAACAGCTTCAAGTAGAAGACTATGATGTGAAGCAACCTGACGTTGATACGAGTAAATCTTTATCACTCGCTGAAGGATCCACTGAATTGAGCTTTTGTTGATGCTGAGTTCCAGTGCGGTCCACCAGATGGGCTTGGCCTGGTTTTGCACGAATGCCTGCTTTAGCAGTTTTTTGTTTTTTTTTTCTTCATCAGAGGTTAGTAGCAGGCCTTCTGCTGCTTGCCTTGTGAAGAATAGATCCTATCATCTAGAACAGGGGTCTCCAAGTTCCGTCCTCGAGAGCCCCGATGCAGCCTGTTTTCCATGATTCTCTCCACTAACACCTGATTCATGATCTCCTAATCTAGAACATTGAACCTGAACCGCAGTTGGGGACAGAAAAAATTCCTGGCAGGTAACAATTTTGCAACATATTCTTATAGAAAGTGCAAAGCCTAAGCTGACGGCATCATGTTGAGGAATGAAATGGACAACTTGTATATACACCGTATAGACTCCCTGAAGAAAATTCGACACTAAACCTAACACTCAACCTACGCGGCCCCACAGCTGGTCACTGAACGTCAAGCAAAGTAGATAATAACTCCTGGTCTCCTCGCAAAAGGTGAACAGATTCATGCGCGACCGTTCCGATGAACATAAATTTGCCTTAATGAGAAGAATGATATTTAGTCCTCAGCCACGTGCTCTTTTTATTCCCGCGCGGAATCACTCCGGGACAGCTGTTTATCCTCCTCGCTTCGCTGGTAATGAGACGGACCCTGGAGATGTATTAAGCCTCGGTCGCGGTTCTGCCGCATCAGCACATTTCCATGATCCCACCCCCACCCCCCATCATACAATTATTTCCTCCCTAATGGCGGAACCAAATCGGCATCCCTTTCCTACCCCTGGCAGAGGTGGTCCAGCTGAGCCTGGCGGAGGACCAGCGGATCAGCGTCTCGGCGGTGACGGTGGGCCTGAGCGCCGTGCTCACCTGCGCCATCCAGGGGACCCTGCGGCCACCCATCATCTGGAAGAGGAACGGCGTGGTTCTCAACTTCCTGGACCTGGAAGACATCAATGTGAGTTGCCTTATACAATTAAGTGCTTTCATTCATTTATTTACAGTATCTAATTGTAGTTTAAATGTATTCCTTCAGTCTTGTTCAATGTATAAATATTTTATCATTTCTTTGTGTGCTAGAGGTAGAAAAGAATTCCCATTTATTATTTTCCTGTACACATTTTGAAGGCATGACAGTTGGAGTTGTTCTGCGTATGAACAACACGAGACGTCTCGAGAAGCCAAGTGGACGTTCCATGTGGCAAATTGCCACTCATTAGAAAAGCAATGAATAATGTATTTTGATTTCATTACTCTGCAACTATTTGTATTTGCATGTAAGCGGCAGCAACTTGATTAACAACAACAACAAAAACATGGAATGAAGTGTTTTTTTTTTTTTTTCCTAATGATGGTAGGGGAAAACGCACCGGTGACAATTTAATGCTTCAGTGTGGCAAAAAGAAGAAAAACCTTTGATAACAAATTTGAATTTAATTATTTGAAAAACGGCTGCCGGCCACCTCCAATGTCCTTAGCCTCACAAAAGCCTGGATAGAAATAACGGGCCCACTGTAATTTGCCGTGTAGTACATTTTGATGAAATAAAAGGTTAACATGCCATTATGCCGGGTGCCATTTGGAATCCGCCATTTACATTTGCCGCACAATGCCAGCGAGTCTCGGTGAATCACTCGGGAAAAGCATTAGGCACATTCGGCTGCCCTCGTTTGGTTTCTTTATTCGGCTTTTATCACATTTGCGACTCGTCTTTCCAATCAGACGGCAGGAAAAATAAGGCGATCAGAAATGTTTGTATTTCGGGCCGTGTGCAAAAGCTGACCCACACCTCCTGTTGCGGAATGTACTTGAAAGTAAGAAGAAATGTGTTTTCAAAACCAAAGTAGACCAAAAAAAAAAAAATCCTATTAAAGGTGGAACTTGACACAAATTGTCCAACATTTGTTGTTTTATGTTAAATATACATTGCTGCTGTTTACTTCAATTGAGATTAAGATTGCAACTACTTGCTTACGGGGGCCGCCATTTTTTTAAGTCTTCACTATTGCGAGAATGCAAATTGACAATAATGTGACATGTTTATCAATTCCAGCTCACTTTATTAAGAAAACCAAATAGTAAATATTCCGCAATGACAATTTACCAATTTGAATTAGCGAAATATATATACATGGTATATATAGTGG
This sequence comes from Festucalex cinctus, assembly GCF_051991245.1. NCBI lineage: Eukaryota > Metazoa > Chordata > Actinopteri > Syngnathiformes > Syngnathidae > Festucalex > Festucalex cinctus. The sequence continues at coordinate 16,143,301 of NC_135428.1, forward strand.
CCTTATGGGCTGCAATTCATGTATCTACAGTATATTAAAAAGCAACTATACAATTAATAATACAATTAGAATAATTGGGTTCAATTCCATCTTTAAAATCAAATCTTATTTTCCATTTTTATTTTATTTTTTCCATTAAAACCCTAGTACTATATTTATATGCAGGTTGATTTTTTTTTCCCCCCAAAAGTGGTCATTGGTCAATAAATAAGATTTGAGTTGACATAGGTTTCTGTTGTAGAAGTCCCGCCTTCAGCAACTTTTCAGCTGCAGTTGACGCACCATTGGATGTAATACATGTCAAGGCTTTTATTTTTATTTTTTATGTCACACATGAGAATTGTTGACTGCCCTCGAGCAAATACGCGACAAAGACGGGTGGGAAATGCCACTTGGCGGAAAGACAAAAACACGTAATGCCTTAATCCGCCGTTAAGATGTGTGTTGCAGCCCCCCAGGCGCGCGTCTCCGCAACAAACAAGCGCCCCCATTCGTCAAGCTAATGGCTGTTATATTTTTAACCCTTGCAATTTGTCAGCACCAAGGATCAAATTCCCAAACGCCGGCCGGCCGGGCGTTGATTCATAGTCCCGCGATCCCGCGTACACCCCGCCGCGTTCCATCAAGCTGTCCGGATTTCTCCCCCCGCCCACCGTCCCCTGGCCCCCCTTTGGTGGCGGCATTCCATCCTTCTCCCGCGATTCCCACTCCGTCCTCGGTCGCAGCCTCCTTTCCCTGTTTCATCTGCCGCCTGCCGTGTATGTGTTGAAGGACTTTGGGGATGACGGCTCGCTGTACATCACCAAGGTGACGACCATCCACATGGGGAACTACAGTTGCCATGCCTACGGGTACGAGGACCTCCGCCAGACGCACGTGCTGCAGGTCAACGGTCAGTCAGGCCAACTTCCTTTTCCAGTAACACCGACCTTTTACATCACACGCCCTCGTTTCCTTTGCGTCCCTTGTTTGCATTTTCATAACTCAATTTCTTTCCTTAATGACTTGTTGCTTTCCTTCCTTTCTTCTTTCTTTGCCATCCTTGCATCCTTATTCTCGTTTCCTTTCCGTACTGATTACTGCAAAGGTCTTGTTTCCTTACTTAGGTCCGTATGGTAGTACGTACCTCAGTAGGCTGAATATTTCCAGCAGCACTATTGCTGCATTCGAGGATGGTCGGAAGTCGGATTTATCAGAGTTGGTTTTTCCCAGTTCCAACCTGAAAGCTTTCGAGGCGAAAGTAAACAACCAAAATGGCAGATAGTGGTAAATAGTTTTTTATTTTGGTTCTTAAAACTCATTTTTGACCTCCACAAACTTCATTGCTTCATTTATTGTTTTTATCTTATTTCATAAGCATTCCAAATTCCATACAGTTCAGTAATTCACCATATAATTTCATGCCAGGAGATAGCGGCGCACTGTCACGTACGTTGCGTTACGTCAAGTTCTGTTCGTCCAATTTATGAATGAAGAAAGTTTTACTTTTATTTTACCATTCACGGTCTGTTTCCAAAGGGGTCACCATTGTAGAGTGACGTCACTTGTAGTCCGTTGGTGAAGTGGTCCTTTTTTTCCTGACTTCGCAAGTTGAATTTCCGAGTTCAAGGGGGCGTTCCCGTACACACTTCCTGATTTGAACTCTGAATAGTCCGACTTCCGACCATCCTCGAATGCAGCATTTGTCCCTGCATTGCAGTCACAGCCACATTGGGGTGTGGGAGGACTTTAAAAAGCTTTGCTTTCACAAGCAGTGTAAAAGCAGTCAATAAAAGTCGGATGAACACACATTCAGGTCTTAAAGGAACATAGAGAGGACGTTTGTTGTATTCCAAAATGTGTTGTGGCCATTTTGGTCGAATTGTCTTCTTTGCTTATGGTAGTCGTTCATCCCTCCTGCATAGATGCCAAAGCCATAAAAAAAAAAAAGAAAAAAGAAAAAAAAAAGAAGAAGGTAAGGAATTTGTCAGGCTCTGAGGTGCTTTTGCCAACTGGAGGTGTCATTCATCGTCTACATTCTCTCACAGCGTTTCCCCCCCCTCGGGCGCCGCCGAGTAGTCCAACATCTTTTTCATGCAGCAGCCGCAATAAAGCCGCCCCCGAGCGCTTGGCCGCGCCAATCCATTCCGCGCCGCCGTGAAAGTAATTCCGCATTGCTGGTGGTCTTACTCGCCCCAACTCTCCCTTCCTCCTCCTCTTGTTTGCGCCTCGCAGTCCCTCCGGTGATCCTGGTGTACCCGGAGACGCAGGCCCAAGAGCCCGGCGTGTCGGCCAGCCTGCACTGCCGCGCCGACGGCATCCCCGATCCCAAGCTGGTGTGGCTGAAGAACGGCGTGGAGCTGCAGCCGCGCTCTGCCAAGCAGCTTTCTCTCAAAGGTAACCACAGGTTCCTTTTGGGGGTTTTTGGAAGTCAACCAGAATTCACTGTTGGCTTTTGATGGCCAACTTTTTATTCATGAACCCCCAGGCCTTGTTCAATTTTAAAACTTCCCTTTCACCTTATTTATTTTCTTTGCTTCTTTTACTGCATAAAGTTTCTAGCTAACATCAATTCTTGTCCGTATAGAATCTTTTAATTTTAAACCCTTAAAATCTCACTGTTTGAAGCACGTTATGGTTTAAACTAGGGTTTGGATTGTTACAAAGTAGGGTTTCAAACAAAAAATAGGGTGAATAAGTGTTTCAAATTAAGGTTTCAGGGCAAAGTGATGTTTTGAAGTCAGTTTTTAAAGACAGGCTGGCATTTCAAATTCAGGTTTTAAGAGGGGTTTATGGTTTTAATTTCACGTTTCAGCCCGTTTGTTTTTATTGGGGAAAAAAAAAGTAAGGTCAGAATACTGCACACATAATTAAATGTCTAACAAAATAAACAAACCAATTAGATCTCAGTAGCAGGGTCCCGGATAAATTGACATTTGTCATACGGAATTAAAAGCTCAATTAAAATCCCTCGCCGCCACGTCGCCTGCAAATAAAGACAAAAAAAATCCACTAATTTAATGAATGCTTAATTCAAAGTGTTGCCAGAAAAATGAGAACATAACCGCTTTGGACGTCATTAAAGTTTTTTGTTTTTTTTCCCCCCAGTACGAATGATCACATGCTGTTATCGGGATCATAAAAAAAAAAAAAAAAAAAAAAAAAAAAAAAAAAAAAAGAGAGAAATGTCAACGGCTGCAATTAACACTGCGCCTGCTCGACACTAATTGCCAGGTGTCTGTTTCTTACGATTACGTGAAAGCCTCGCTTTCTGACATGGTACTGTGAGGTGAGACAAATGTTATTCGATGGTGTTTGATTTGATGACGCAAAAGTCTGGAAGAAAGACTGAAACAATCAGACAAAATCTCAAGGACAAGTTCAACTTTGAATGGGCCAAAATCAGGCAAAATGCCCACTTGGATGGTTGAATTGCTTGTTAGGCATTGCTTTTTTTTTTGGTCTTCTACTCATTATAGACATGTTAACAAAATTCAGCTAGGTGAAACTGGCTTTGGAGTTAATAAACACTGTATGCACAATTTACGAAACGCTTCGGATGAACCCGCATTGATTCCAAGACGTGAATGCCGGAGTCATGCGGTTTGTTTTTATACAAAAAAAACTGAGCAGATGTACAGAAAGCATTGCCCACAGGCAACGACAAAATCTCAACATTTTGCAACTAGGCTTTGGCCATCTGTTTAACATACGCTTGAAATTGGGTAGAAATCGAGCAAAATACTGTCGACGATAAGTTCGCCCGTGTCCCGTTTCTTTTTCAACACGGTCTTTTCTTTGTGGGCCATTTTTTTGATGAACGTCCGTATCAGACGGAGGCAGGATGGCAAGGGCGAGAAAAGTGGACGCTTCTAAAGGGAGCTCATCTATAGATGTTTCTCGAAAGGTGCAAAAGGGCTGCCTTTTGATGTTTCTGCCCGACACACCGCCGCCATCATCAGCAAAGACGTCCTGTGACGTCCCTGCTGTGTGGCGTCCAGTCATCAGAGCGCCACATCGAAGGAAGATCAGAGCACAGCTGTGCATCACGCGGCCCCTGATGATGACCTACTCATCCAAATGGCACCACTGAAAATATGCATATGCTTGGCAATTTAACATATGCTGTCTATTATACCAAGTTGGAAAGAGTCCAATATTCTTCCTGTGAGGACGTTAACACATCAAACTTTGACGGCAAGCTCCGCCCACTCGTTATGATGAAACCTCACAACTTCTTTGCCCATTTGTTTAGTATCGTGCATTCCAATTTGGTTGCAATGAGATGAAATTAATTCTGAAGGACCCCTAGAAATAAAGTAAAATGGCCACTTCAAACCAAAATGGCCGACTTCCTGTGTCTTTTCGGGCATGACTTCTTGAGACTTTTTTTTGTGGGTCTACTATCGATAGGCACGACTACCAAATTTCACATTGCTACGTGAAACTGGCACTGGGGGCTGAATTTTCAAAATATTAAGATACAATTTTGGGGCAACCCAACTCATTTTCCAACTTTTTTTTTTTTTTTTTTTACGTCTTCTTCGATTCACTTTCTGTTAGCTAACGGCAGCGAGCTGTTCATCGGCAGCGTCCGCTACGAGGACACGGGCGCCTATACCTGCATCGCCAAAAATGAAGTGGGCGTCGACGAGGACATCTCTTCGCTGTTTGTGGAAGATTCTGCCAAGAAGACACGTAAGGAAAAAAAAACAAAAACAAAAAAAACAAGTAGCCTTATGAGATAGAATTATACATTCTGAGGGTTTAGGACCAAACCTGCTATGAAGCGCGAAAATTTGTCTTCAGAAAATTTGCAAGCGGTTGAAATCGTCTTTTTATGAGCTATCAGAAGCCAATTCACTCAGTTTAAAGTTGATGTCTTCCTTTTGTGTTCCAGTTGCAAACATTCTGTGGCGAGAGGAAGGTAAATACATCTCAATTCCATTTGTATTTCTGTGATTTGTTGGCATGCAGTGCAGTTCTCTCTCTCTCGGGCGAGTGAATGCATATAAATGACAGTATATGTGCTGTGCTGTGTTGTGTTGTCCACAAGAAACAGCAGCTCTCCAGCATTCTTTTTTCCTTCCCCACCTTGCACACTGCCCGGGGTGCGTTTCATCAACTGCCGCTCGCACACAATCAGCTTTTTTTTTTTTTTTTATCCCATACCTCCAGCTCCACTGTTGCGGAAAGCATCCAATCCTGCCTGGATGCTGTGTACATTATAAGCAGAAAAACAACAACACTGCTTCCATACGAGACTTACTGCTGTTCATGACGCGCCACAATGTGTTGTACAGTGTGCCGGCGCGGGTGCTTTGTGCGCATTTATCAACGGGTGCGCAGCATCCGCCGTGGCTGACTTGTCAGTTTCAGGCTGTTAGGCAGCGCACGTTGGCCGTGTTGTTACAAATGTGACGTGTTGACAAGCTGGCAGGCGAGCATTCGGCACTCCGTCGACCGTACGCGTCGCCATGTGCTTAAGACGCGCAAAATCGGACTCAATGATGCTTGCTCAATCGCGTTTATATACATTGTGCCTCTATAAAATCATGTTTGCATGCAGAAAGTCGGAAAATGAACAACCTCATTCAGGTGAAGTGAGTTATCGGAATGACGCAGATGTTTGACGTCGACAAAACAATGGTGGCAGCGTCTAGAATGTTAAACGTCAATAAAAAGATTTGATGAATTACTAATTGGTCAGGAGGGATTGCTTTCCTTTACGATCTGATCAGCATGTACATTGGTGTGAGCATATGTGGCTTGATTACTGTTCGGTCTGGGTTTGTAGGGTTGGCATTTGGGATCAAGGATTTGGAATAAGATATTTTATTATCAACTTACAGTTGGGTTAGGGTTGGGTTAGTAGGGCTAAGATGAGGTCAAACTTGGGTCGGGCTAGGATTGTGTTAGCCAAGTTAGTCGTTTCACATTAAGGATGTGATATAAGTGAAGCTGAATTGGCAAAAATGTCCTCCATACATCCACTCGCTTTCAGGACATTAATGTACGTGTTAAGAATTGGCTTAGTCGGGCTAGATGAGGTTTAGTTTAGGAGTTAGAAAATGGGTTGAGTTGAGGTTAGAATTTAGAGATGGGTAAACTTTCAGTTCCGGTGTGATTAGGATTGGGTTCATAAGGTTTGGTGTTAGGTGTGGTAGGGTTGATTATAAATTGAAATTAGCGTGTATGGTTTGGGATTAGGATTAGCAGTTTGGTGGTCAGGTAATTTTTGGGTTAAGCTTGAGTTATCCATCCCGTAAAGTTGAGTTGGTGAAACGTCCTCCTCGCACCCCGTAGCTTTTATATCAACAATAACATGACACTAATTGAATTCTGATTGTTAAGAATTGACTAATGTGCAAGCATGCTAAATCGCTAACAGACATCTCACCCCCGCACCGTATTCTCACGAGAATTTAGTCAGATTTCATACGGAAGTGACTGAAGCAATTTTGTTTGTTGACTTCCTGAGAAGCTTCGTTGTTAATTGATGACTTAATCCTTACCCCTTAAACCACTCCCATTATGTTGCCGGCATGTTTCCACAGGTTTGAGCGTTGGCAACATGTTCTACGTGTTTTCCGACGAGGGCATCACGTTGCTGCAGCCCGGCCAGTGCGAGATCCGCCGGCAAATCAAGCGCACGGAGAGGATCGTCGCTACATACGTAATTCCCGTTTGCGTTCTACCAGAAGTGGCAAAAAGTACTCACACTTTGTACTTAGTAGAAGTACAGATTACTTGTGTAAAAAAAAGATGCTGGTGAAAGTAAAAGTGGCGAGTTGGTCTTCCACGAATTATTTTCCTCTCCACAAATGCATTTTTATTCACGACAAGTGATCTTGGACTTGGGTAATAGGCCTTCATTTGTTTTCCGTGAGTCCTGACAGGATTATCAAATGTTCAGTGCAATGTGTCAGCAACCTCCCCCTCATCTAGTCAGAGTGGGCTGCTCCCTAACACCCCCAAATGTAATGGGATTATTCGCATCCTTTAGCATAGACTGTAACACAGTCGATACTCGGGCGGGTAATCCACTGGGAAGTGGAACAATGGGCTTTAGGTGCTAAAAGTTGCTTGTTCCGTAAAGGGATTGGGCCTTTTACGGCGCCGCCTGTGATTGTATTAGAGATCAATAGAAACTCAATAAGCCGCGCATTAGCGAGTTCCTGCTGCAAACAGCACTCGCTGCACTTTCAACGCTCGCCAAGCACAACCCCAACGCGAGCGGGGAATTGCTGGAGGCAGACAAAAGCAAGGACATAAAAATGTGCACTTGGAAATGACAAGTAAAATGTTACTTTGAAGATTTTGCGAAGACAAACGGTTATACTGTAGGTCGCTGAAAAGATTTTAAAACAAATGGTCAAACATTACTTAAATGATTATGAGAAGAGGAATGGCGAATGCTGCATAAATTATTGCAAGAAGAGCAAAAAAAAAAACCCGCACCATTGGAATTTATGAATTATGAATGATTAACATGGTTTCTTCAGTCATCTTGTTTGAACATTAGGCCCGATGAAAAGACAAATGTGTACGCTACAATTTCATTTCTAAGAATATGAGAAGAGAAAGCAAGCACAGGATGCATTTTTTTGTCATCAAACTAATGTTGCTATCTGCTAATGTAGCCGTCTTTTTGTAACCTCGTTACGGGGACGTGTCATAAATCAAATCTGCTAATTCAGTTACGTTCTCCCCCCCCCCCGGCTTCATGCTCGGCCCCCCGGCAGGAAGAGATGTGCCCCAAAGGCGAGGGCCCGTCCCCCCAGCGCTGCGTGTGGTCGTCGGCGGTAAACGTGCGCGAGAAGTACGTCTACGTGAGCCAGCCCCTCCACAGCCGACTGCTGGTGGTCGACATCCAGGCGCAGCGGGTGGTGCAGGTGGGTCGCAGAAAACAGTTCATTTAAAAGCCTCCCCGCGGCCCGATGCATGACGGGAAGTGCAAAAGGTCAAACTTGTGGAGAGAGCGGTTTCCATTGAGACTTAACACTTTTTTTTCCTCAAAATGTATTAGATTTATCCTTAAAATTATCTCCAAATGTGGCAACCATAACAAGTTGTCAATATGATTTTTTATTTTTTTTTAATTAAAAATATTGATTATAGTTAATGGTGAGTTTACAAAACAAAAATCAGTTTGTCCTTTTGTGATGTTGATTTCAAATTTTGTGGCAAAAAAATGAATTGAATACATTTTGAATAAGGCTATAGCAGCAAAATAAAGTAAAAAGTGAGAAAGGTACATAATAGTCAAGGGTTTCATTTTTAATAAATGTGCAAAAAATTTCACTGCCTATATCCTACATTATCCTCATGGGGTATTTTTGTGTCGAATTTTGAGGCAAAAAAGGAATTGAATCCATTTTTGCAATAACACACTAGCGGGGGGTGTTCAGCATCTCCCCGTGCAGTCATGCAGAAGCAGCTTAATGGATTGTGTTATTCCTGCTTGCTGACCCTTCATGTCTCCTCTCTCTTCTGCCTTTTTACTGTAATTCATTCTCCGTCCTCCTCCTCCCCCGCCCGAGTCTATATCGGCTCTATCCATCACCGTCCCGACCAGCTGAGCACGTTTAGCACGTCTGTGTTGGCATGATGGGACATATGCTGCCCAACAAAATCAATTCTTTCCAAATGTCAGGCAAAATGTTACATGGACGCCAGTGGAGCAAACGGTCAAGACGGTGCTAAGAGGCCCGGCAGAGTTTTTCTTGACCTTTGGTTAACGGCTCAACCAAAACATATAAATCGTTAAGTACTCGGAGAGTGAGAGAGAGCAGACCTCCCCCAAGGCTCTCATCTAAATGAGCCTCTCCCCGACTTTTGAAGCCACTCTTTGAGATGTGTAGCATTTTGGCTACCGTTCATTTATTTGTATTTTAAAACTGTTCATTTTGCAGCAGTTTTTTTTAATAAATTAAAAAAAACGTTTAATTAAAACTTTGATTTGACAGATACACACCAAATAATGTCTAGATCAGATCTGGATTAAATTCACCTTGACATTCCAGTTGCTGATCTTACATATACAATACGTCACAAATTTAACGGAAATAAGTATTTTTGTAATTGATCGTATTTGTCATGAGTAGGGTCATGTTTGGGTCATGACCGTGAGGTCTTGTGTCTGTTTTGAACTGATGTAACCAGCATCTAGTTTCAACTGGTAAAACGCTATGTGATGTCAGAAGCTATGTGATATGTGGAATCCTTAATCTCTTTATCTGGTCAACAGCCAATCATATAATTCAATGTCAGTCCTGTTACCCACGTCTAGCCACAACCAATCGGATCGACTCGTTGTCTATATAAGCCTGTCTGAGGAGGGTGCGTTTTTGTTGGATTATTACCTCGGTTCCATCTGGCCACCTGTTCCTCGATGCCTTCTCGTCGTTTCTGGTCTAGTCAATTTAGTTCCTCGCCTTTTGATATTATGCAAATAAAGTGTTAAACTCTTATTTGTGTCTGCGTTTTTGGGATCCAACCCCAGAACATAACAGTATTCATCAGGGGGTTATTCCAAAATGTGCAAAAAATTATTCTAAAAGTATGTTGTTTACATTGTTGCCAAATGTGCAATCCGGATCAGATCCAGATTCAATACTGTAATGCCGACTCATCATAAAAAGTTCATGTATCAAACAATGTAGCTGGGGTGGTTCACTAATGGAAACCTGATACAGATCAGAATTAAAACCAGTCCATCCTGTGGTCTGTTTTGCAGGCAGTCGCGACAGATCCGTTTCCCGTGAAGATGCTTTACGACAAGTCACATGACCAAGTGTGGGTGCTAACGTGGGGCGACATGGACCGGACGCACCCAACGCTCCAGGTACATCACCATTTTTTTGTAAAATTGAACCGCCAAAGCCGGTTTCACTTGGCAACATGAAGTTTGGTCAACAAGTCTACCATGAATAGACCCACAATAAATAAATGAAGCCATGACGGAAAAGACACAGAAAGTCGGCTATTTTGGTTTTTCCTGGGGTCCGTGCGAGGGCGGAGCATGGCAGCAAAGTTTGCCGACTGGCCCATAAAAGCACAAAAATGTTTTAAAAATTCAGTCCCTGATGCCAGTTGGGTTGAAGCAGCCATTTTTAAGACTACTTCAAATAAATATTCCTGCTCCCAAATCTGAACCCCGTACACTTTGGGCATGGGCGACAAATGAAACGGTGGAGCTAATCCCCACGAGGGTCCGGGACATGCGGGAAACGGTCTAAGGGGGACGGCGTGGTCATATGTATAATAGTCACAAACATGTTTACGGCTGCGCTCGGTCCCGCCGGAGGCAAAAGGTGCAATTATAACTGCGGCAAGGCGGCGTGTTTACAGCCGTCTGCGTGGTTACGACGCCTCGCTGAGGGGTGATACTCCCCCAACAAAATTGATGACTCTTTGGAGGAGCTTCGCCTCTTTTCTGTATTCAGATCAACACATTAAAAGGATTCTCTTCATTTTACACTTCTTTTAACCCTTGAGAAGTCCTTCAGAAGCCCACGTAGACATTCCCTCCTCTATTTCCATGCATTAAATTGTGTTCAAACAAATACAGGATTTCAACACTTGTTGGCATTTTTGGCTAATTTAAGTAATAGAGAAAACTTTTTTTTTTTTTATGAATATCTGCTGGCAAATTCCACTCCCAGTGTAATCATTCAACACAGCCAAAATAATGTGAAAACAAAGATGAGTGGAAGGCTTAAAATGTCCCTGGGTTCTCTTCAGGGTTCTTTACAGATCCAAAATTTGGACGGATCCGCCATCAGACTGCATAATTACACATTTCTATTGTTTGCTTACGCACAGTTGTTTAGAACTCAGCGCTTAGGGTCTCAAATGAGGCGTACAATTATTTTTTTTTTAACGACAAAACAATTCCTCTGTGTGTAATTAAAAAAGCAAAGCAGAGTGTGGCTTTGCATAACAATCACGCACCCGTTTTTGTCAACATTTTTAACCATCTTCTTCTGGAGGAGAGTTAAAATATATAAATAAATAAATTACTCTTCTTGGGAGGAGTTAGATCCTTTTGGACTTGTTTTAAAAATGTCCCCCACAAAGAAGTGACAACTCGAGAGGATTGTTTTTACAGAAAAGACAGATGCTAGTGAGCAAGTTATGTGCAGCTTGGAGGCAGTCACATTTTCACTGTCAACTTCTGGAGTGGCGTTTTTTTTGCGTGAAGAGGATCTCGCTAGTCAGTCATACGTTAACCATGAAATTCTATAGTGCTGTTATTTATTTAAACAAAAAAATAAATAAAGAAATCTCATCTGTATTTGTCCGTTCAGATAGTTTGATAGAAAATTGTTGCAAGTGAACGTGCAGCAAGCAATTCAGCCCCATTTTAACCATCAACTTCATTAGTAGCGTTTTAGACAAGATTAGAGACGATTTCCATCAGTTTTTTGCCGCTCTGATGTTTGGGGGGGGGAAAGAGAGACGCTTGCAAGCGAGTCAGATGAAAGCCCGGGATGAAGTCGCAACAAAGGGAAGCGGGTGGAAAGAGGCTTAGCGCACCTCGGCCGTGTGATAATACCCGGCGAAACCGTATTAACTCCCGCCATTGTATCCCGTCACCTCCTGCGTTTTTCTGCATGGTCGGCTCGAGTGCTGCTGAGATGTTGTTGAAAAGAAAAAGGCAGGTAAGAGAGGGGGCGTTTATTTTTTTGTTTTTTTTCTGCTTTTATTATTTATCAGCTCTTTGCCGGTTTGTTAGAGCGAGCGCAGACGGAATGGAGGCCCCCTGCT